>NW_015151159.1:340665-409759 GCF_000732505.1 Cyprinodon variegatus | reverse complement strand
AAAAAAAAAACCACAAATCAGAAATGCAAAGACCTTGGGTGGGGGCATCCATCTTAGCTCTATTTGTATCTCTATATTCTGTGTGCTATTTTTGATGATATTATTTTTTTATTTTCTTTTTTCCTTTGTGAATAAGCTGACTCTATTTTGCAAATCTCAAGCTTCAAACTATGTATGTGGTAAACCATTCTTAATTTCTGTAGCCTTAGAGGTAGATGTTAATCTAAACTTTGTTTTATTTTTGATGGTCCTGTCAAAACCAGTAAAAATCAAGACAATGGAGGCTTGAGACATTTTCCTTTCTACACAACAACAGGAATCACAGTCAGAGCCGGAGAGCACACCAGTCTGAACAGATCTCCCCACACTGGTGCTTATTCGAGCAGGAAGAGAAGTAGAAGCCCTAAAAGGCTGAAGGCATGTTTGGGTTTTAGTGGCGACTACTGCTGTGAGCATAGTGCAATGTGGGGAAAAGAAAGGGACAGAGAAAGTAGGACAGGGAACACAAAGGCTTGTAGCTACTGCTTTCAGCAGGACTGAAGGTGCTTACAGTGCACCTTAGCATTTCCACATGTCATGACTGATTTGTGTCACTTATTGTTTGAGTTTAATGTGCTGAGGAGCTGAGCGGCTGCAGCCAAATTTGCTCCTTCTAATAGGAACCCTCTTTCTTCCCGTCCACAAGGTCACTTCCTGCTGTTCGTCCATCTGTCCACCAAGCCTCCTGTGACTGTGTAGCCCTATACGCTTTATATCTCGCCAAATACACTGAAAGAAAGACTCTGCTTCTGACTCTGAGTTTCCTGCTGCTAGGTTTCCAGCTTATCCAGATCCTCTACCCTTTACTGTCTGGTCCTGTAGCCGTCGCCTGGGCAGAAGCTCTCAAAACGAGACGTGACATTGCTTTTCTCCTTCACCTGCAGGACATGTGACCATATCCTTGAACATGGTGGTTTTCCCATACACAAAGCCAGATGTGATCCTATAATGAGGAAGCTGCAGACGCATGTCTCATCTTTGAAGGTTTTATGTTTGTCTTTTGCACCCGTGGACACGGTTTATCCTGTTTGCACACTTGAGCAAAGCGTCTGCGTTTTGCTGCTGAGATAAGGCACATAAATCAGCCTGTTTCTCAGAGAAAAGAGCATTATGTGAGGAGTCTTGGCTCCCTCCAGGGAGGAAGCCAGTCAGAAGGAGACAGGAAGCAGAGCGTGCTGAGGGTCATGGTGTCTGAAGGATGAGACAGATTTGTTAGCAGCGAGGACATTGACATGCAAACGTGCACATTGCAGACAGGCAGATAGAAAGAGAGATAGATGGATAAATGTTTGTGCCCTCACACACAAACTCACGCGCAGCACCAAAAGAGATCCTTGGTGTTTATGACCTTGGATCAACTGAGTGGGCTGGAATAACAGGAGGAGAGGTAGATGGAGCTGACAATCTGAGGACTTAGGAGGAGGGCTCACGATGGGGGGGCTGAAGAGGTGTGACTATGTGTGTGGCACTGGCTATTGGGAAGCTAAATGGGTCCAGTAGATACAATGATTGATGGCTAGAGAACAAATAATTTAAGGTTTAGGTGTGAAGAAGGTGAAATGACTCAGTTCTTTATAAGGTGACAGAGACAGCGCATTTGCTGTTCTATGTGAGAACTAAAGCAAAAACAATTGTTCCCAATAATAATGTCAGGGTTTTTACAGGAAGGAGGAACTCTAATTTAATGCTTTTTAATGCTCTTTTAATGATCTTAGAAATAATTTTAATGCCATCAATAAGTACCCATTACTCTCATATATATATTTATATAAACACGGCCAAATCCTTCGTAATCTTTACCATCGACAGGCTGCAGCCATGTCCCGAATTTCTCGTTTTCCAGCCACTTATGTTAAAATTAGCATTTTCCCATTCCCTAGCTTTTTCTATGCCTCTAGCTTCTGTAGCAGTTCCACGCAAACACTTGGAACCAGTTAAATCGTTTAATTTAAAAAAATAAAGCATTTTAAATGCTATGATAATCACATTTAATGAATTTTAATGCCAATTAAGGCCTTAATTAAAAAAAATAATTATTTAATGACTTTTAATGATTTTTAATGACCCGCAGAAACCCTGAAAGTATAGTACATAATAAACAGAAAGTAGTATGAAATGGCACATCTTAACTTAAGGCTTATTAATCTGTTTCCTATCAGATATATTCCTTCACCTGATTTCAGGGAAGAAGAGATAATGCTACTTCTGAGCCACTGGTTAAAATGACTCCCTTTTTACTGGTTATTACAACACACTACTAAGAGTTTGCCAAAAATCAGAATTGTGATGAATTTCAACACATATTGTGATTTTATTGCGATTTTCTTCTGCACTAAGCACAAGCATGTCGACGTTTTACCACAAAGTTTCAGTTATTTTCATTGCCTTGAAAGCCTGCCTCTCCACAGTCAGGTTTTGCAGGACTTTACTGCAACATTAGCATGAAAAGGTTCTGACTTCTACTATAATGCATAGATCTAGGTCCTAGCTGGAATCCTCTCTTCCCTTCTGTGCGACAGCATAACCACTTTAATCGTATTACCACCACCTAAAGAGCTGCGGGAAAAAAAAGTGTGTCTTGCTCCTGTTAAACGTATTGTGACTACAAATTGAGAGCATTTGCGATTTGAAAATTGTATTTTCTAAATTGTGATTATATTGCAACTACAATTCATTCCGCAGCATTACACGCTATCATTTAAAACTGCTTTCTAATCTAGTTTATATCCTGTGAACTTTCTCCTTAATGGATTTGACCTTATACACACTCCCCCCTGCTCCCCCCCAAATAAAAAAATAAAAACAGGCTTACAGTAAGACTCTAAACTACGGTGTCTCAGGTTGAATAAACAGGAGGAAATCACTTTATCTTCCAACATGCCCAAAGCTAATAATTTGCAAGTTGAGAAGATGCATGTCTGAGCATGTTTCTTTTTCCACAGCTGCTGCTAATACTAGCTCTGTGAATGAGAGCCTCACCTTTCCTAGCTGCAGATCAGAAATGGAGCAGGCATCAATGAAAGCCTGGGCGATGACAGACAGACAGGCGTCCATGTGATCCGTCTTATCAATATCAAAAACAAACTGAGGGTTCTTCAGGATGTTCACCCAGAAACGCAGAGGTAAGCTGCACAGACATAAGGAGGGAATCATTTTTTTTTTAAAGACTTTCACCCATGGACAAAAGCAGACCAATGGGGTCTTAAATCAAAGTGCTTAGTAGACTACCTATTTGTTTTCCAGATGTGCAGGGTGTCTGGGTCTGTGATGCCGCGTTTGTCAGCTTGCTCCTCAAGGAAGTCGAAAAAGTATTTGATGGCCAGAGGTGGACGGTCTGGAGGGATGCTGAGGATCGCCAGGAAGAGGTCATCGAGGAACTTCTGAAGAGTTCCCTGTGGAGGCCAAGGGCATTCACATCAAGTATTCATACCCTTTGAACCTTTAGACAGTTTGCCACAAGTACAAACTTTAGTGTAATTTACCGGATTCTTATGTTAGACAAACAAAGAAGAACACAACTATATGGAAGAAGGAAAATAATGGAGGCTTCAGTTTTATTTAATAAACAAACACATGGGAAAGTGTGGCATGCATTTGTATTCAGCCACTTTCAGTCTGATACACAAACAAAATGAACCTGTTTCCTCTAGAAATCACCTTATGATTACCAAGATTACATCTGTATAGTTTAATTCTGCAGGAAAGCCTTGGAGGGTTTTTTCGAGAAGTAAGGAACTAACTAGACAGGAAGAAAGTTTGGTGGAAGATTAAAGAAGGGTTAGATTGCAAAACAATATCTTAAGCTTTGAACTTCGCAGCAAGCAAAGGAAAGAGACAAGACGTGTCTGTCATCTGAACTAAAAAGCCCATAAACGAGAGCATCAAATAAGACTGAAATTACACATCTTTTTCAGCTATATGCCACATGGTCTCTTGGTTCTTGTTGTTTATCTTCCAGCTGAATAACAGCCCTAAACATGAAGCCAGAGCTATGATGAGTTAGATCAAAGAATATCTATATAAAGAAACGGACTGGACCTTTGGCAAAAATTGATCAAAATTGATGTTCAGACACATCCAACAAGAGAGAGATTAGGTATAATGTCCATCTTTAGGTGTGCACAGCTACTAAAGCCTTAGGTAAAGAGACTAGAAGCAGTGATTTTAGAAGAAGTTGGCTCTATAGGGTAGAGAAAAAAGATGGGTGGAATAAAAATGTGAATTTAAATTCCACCAAATTCGGTTAGGGTTTTAAAAGTGTGAAAAAAAGGTTTAAGGAGTAAAATTATTATTGACTAAACTTAGTTTTGACTTCATGTTCGACCTCACTTCAAAGTTGGCAACAGTTTGCTTCTGGTTACCTTTGTAGATAGAAGGCGGGTCAGGTAGATTTCCGGCAGCACTTTCTTGCGATGGCTGTGTCTGTGTGACTTCTTGGTCTCTATTAGCTCATCATGAGGTAAAACCTGGAAACCAGAGGTCAAAGGTTACAGCAGTAAGGACCTAAGTGAACATGCCTCTGTGTTTAATCTGCATGAGTTGTGAACTGGAATTTTTTTTTTCTCATTCTTGCTAGAGACACATGATCCAGATACACATGCAGGGTATTTTTGGAGCATTGGATGATAAACAGAATTAGGGAAGTCCAAAGAGGTTAGGAAATTCTCAGGGACTTTTTCTTCCTTGCTGTTTTTTTTTTTTGTTTTTAGTAAACTAGATTATATGATTTTTTTTTTCAAATAAATACTTAAGCATTTCATTGAGTAAGGGTTTGTTAAATAATTACCGTATATATGGTTAACATTTTAGTTAATAACTGGGTCTTTATTCAGTGTAACTCCAGTTTGGAATTAAACTGACTAGACTAAGACATTAAGCACTTTAGAACTAGATATCTAAAATCAAGCAATATCTTGTTTTATCAGCTTCTGCTGTCAAACCAAACCCCACAAACCTTGATATCATAGTTTATTCTCCTATGCCACTGGAGAGCCTTTTTTATGTAATGATCAGAAACACAACCATTTCACAAACTAATTTTAGGACATTTTAAATCATGTATGCTGCTTTAATCTTTTCTTTTAAATTACATAGCATGGTACACACAGTATTTTAATTCAAGTTTTGGTGGCTTTTATAGCTGAACACTTTGGTTTTTGAAGTATAAATGGGTTAACTTAGAGCAACATAATTCTGAAAACATTTCCTTTATGAAACAATTAAAAGAAACCTCATCTTTTTTATACCTCATTTAGACATGAGTATATTTAAAAAAAAATAATCAAGCAGATTTAGATATTTCATTTATGTCTCAATCACAATTAGACAGAGTGGTTTTACCCTTACAAATGCATTACATCATACTGAGCGTCAAACCGTATTTCATCACTAAGACTACACATATATCTCATAGACATGACTCAATATAAAGGTTATAACAAACGCAGCTTTATACTTTATATTTACATTTTGAACAGTTTTAGAGCAAGTAGGCTTCCTGGTTTAAAAGTGATTTAATCTTAGGCTCAAGATTAATGACAATAAACCTAAAGACAGTTAATTTAGCATGGATTTACTTATCTCTTCATGTGAGACATAGAGCTGTCAATGTAAGGCAAAAAATACCCCTCTTTATTACTGTTTATTTTGTGTCTAATAATTGAGAGTAGCAGTAAATATGTCAACATGTTTACATAAATTCTGTAGTCTGACAGTAACAAGGATTTTAACCTCTAACCAGAACCACTTTGTTCTGGAGTGGCAGCCACTAAACAATAAAAGAGATATCATTGTTTTTATAAGAACAACAAACAATCTCTGGTACATATGAAAAGTCTGGTACTTGTATTTCTTTTCTACCCTGGAAGCTGTGTGTGTATCTCCTCTGCTAAGGACGCTGTGCTAATAACTGAAAGGTCCAACATTGGAACGCAGCTCCTTTCGCTCCTTGTTTTGCTTCTCAAACTTATCTAAACTAAGTCTATTTTTATATTTTTATATTTGTAAAACCATTAAAGAGATTTTTAAGGAAATGTTCCTTTTAAACTAAATATATCAACATTTCATAAGGCATATCTCTGGACCATTTTGAAATCATTTAGGTGTTTTTTGAACTGAAAAGTTCTTACAGAATTCTTCTGTCCCCAGTCGGCGATCCAAACTGGAAGATTAAACGTATAGTGGAGGATGTTCAAAATAAGTGGTCCTCCTAATTGTCAATCATTCTGGTGATATGTTTATGTAAGGCCATCCTATGTGCTCGTCCACATTTTCACTTACCGGTGGCGAGTCTGACATAGTGGAGATATTGCATATCTCCTGTTGGAAAGTACGCTTATATGAGCAACGCAAACTGCAACTGTTAAGCAGAGCGTGCACAAGTAGAAATGGGCTCGTGCATTCTCTCACAGGCGTTTAATAGGCTTTCCATCTCGGAAGCGGGTACAGGGTTGTACAGGTTTTTTTTTAAGTAGTGAGGGCTGGGTTTTTTGCAAAAATTCACAAAAATTGTAATTTTCAGGGTTTACTGTTTAATTTTTACATCTGTATAAATAACTATTCAATAAAACAATGATGATCGTTTAAAGAAAAAAAAAAACCCCATCCTAATCAGAAGATGCTTTGATATTTTTGGTTAACTGTTTAGTCTCAATGCTTTTCAAACTAGCTGTTAGCTCCAGCCTCCACTAATCTGGATTTTTACCAAATAACAACATCAACAGAGTTATCACTGCATGGATAAAATGTATGAATAACCTTTTAACAGAACCTAACTTAAACAACCCTAAACTATCCCTTTATGCTCCAGCTCCTCCACTCCAGAACTTTCCTGTAAAACTAACCGTTCACCCGGCAAATTGTATTCCAAGAAACTCATTATATTAAAGTCAAAGGGCCCATATCTTAGCTGACGTTTATGAAAGAGCTTAAGCAGCATTAGCGCTGTCATGTCCTCTCAGCAGCTTTCCCTCTCACCTCCTTTCCCAAACCCCCCCTCTACTCTCTCTCCATCATCAGGCATGCCACTGGGCTGCCCACAGGAAAAACTCTTCAAATTTAGCCTAATTACTTATACAGAAATACTCACCAAGTGCACATATTTCTCCGTGTCCAGATCCTTAACTAAATAAAGACAAAAAAACATATTATATTTAAAAAATGCAATTAGGATGGTGTAGACTTTAACAAGCTAAAAACAATTGAGGCACATAGAAGAATGAGGGATACAAGTAAGACAAAAAAGACTGACAGGAGAGTAAAAGAACGCAAAAAGAAGAAAGTGATTAGGATGGACTGTGAGCCCGAAGGGGAGGGAAGCTGTCTGAGAGAATGAAAGAGAAAGATTACGAGCAAAGGGAGAGAGAGAAAGGAGAGATTACGGGAGAGGGATGCACGGAGTCTGAGACTGGTTGTGGAGCCGCTGTAATGAGATGGTAAAGCTCGGCCAACGATGGGAACAAAAGAATTAAATCTAGCTGGTTTATTTATAGATCTCAACACAAAACATATTCATGCACACGCATGAACAGATATGAGAGCAGGGATGATTGTAGACTCGTGTTTAAACACAAGCTCAAAGACAAATATAGTCAATCTATTGTGCATGGCACAGACGCTAAAACAAAGAGAGGCTGAGACATCCTCACTCACTCACAAACAGCCACCTTCATGGTGTGTGTTTTCTCATTACAGCCCACTCTGCCAGAAATGCTCTCATCCAGCAGGCCACAGTCCAGACCCTCAGCACTGATCACAGACAGCCAGGACAGTGTTTCAGATTAGCCAGGGAGCACTACAAGCTCATAGCACCCCCTTGACGCTTTGAGGCAGGAGCCAGGTCTGGTATGCTTGAGCCTATTTTTGGCACCGCGTGAATGGAGAGAAACATCTTTGATGGACAGAACCTGAAGAGAACCCAGCTCTGGTCTGGAGCTGATTATGTAAGGTGGGCCCCGGACAGCGAGCACAGGAGCCCATTAACGGCTCGATGTAAACTCATCTGTCAACAGGCGAAGCTCGGCGGATGCTGGACAACGGGCCAAATTGTGTCACATTTTTCCCCGACAAGCTGACAGCTGCTAATGGATTACATCCAGAACATGGAGGGGGGAAAAAATAACGCTTTCAATGAGTTACTGTTGTTAGACTTCCTGTTGTGATTTATTAGGCGGGAGGGTATTTATATATCAGTCTTTTCATGGATGAGGGGAGGGGGGGTGCTTGGTTTCACGTATGTTTACATGAGCGGATCATGTTTTGGTGATCACCTAAGCATGTGCTGTTTCCAAGTGATTGAGTATGTGAGTGCACCTTTCCACATTCGGGTGAGTGTGCATGACAAAGTGACAGAGAGTGGGTGTGTTTGAAGGTTACCTACCTCTCTCCAGGGTGCATTCTTTCTTGTCTTTCATGCTCATGGCCAGCGAAGCACCCTCAGGGATCTAGTAAAGCGGGGAATAAGGAGGAGAAGAAGGATGAGGGGGTGGGGGCAAGGAAAGGCGAGAGAGGCCAAAGGGCGTGAGGTCAGGGGTTAGCTTGGGTGCACCAAAACAGTGTCATTAAGAACGCCCTGGAGGGCAACATGTCGCTCGGCGCTGCAAGTGTTTGTATGTTTGTGTATGCGTGTTGGTCTTGCGTGCACCCGGAGCGGTGGCCGGTTTCACAGAGGCCTGGTTTGGCTCATTAAAGTCAACCTGCAGTGAAATGGATTGAGCAGCTTTGCCAGTGAACCCAAACTGTTAGTACAAGCTCCGGCTCGTTGCTCTCACAGCTCCGTTCCAACCACCCAGCAAAACTCAAAACAACACTTACCAAAAGTGCAGGTAACAGTTCAAAGGTCGAGGAGAACCGGTGGGTTTGTTTAATTATGCACAAATCATCGCAGACATAAACACACAGACAGACACGGTGGCTTTCATGATGACAGAGAAGTATCTTTAAAAGCTTTCTGTTGTCACTGCCTGATTAGAAAACGAAATGATAACATCATGTTTTATTCCATTCCAGTATTCCTTGTACCTTTATTGATGGGCAGATATAATGATAAAAACGCAAGCACAAGAATTTAATTCAAGAGCTTAATTCTAGACAACTTCTATGATCTTCATGATGATAACGAAATCAGCAGCATTGTATAAAAAAACAAAACAAAGTTTTACACATTCCAGATTTACTTTTGTCTGTTTTAGTGAAATTATACGCATAGTTAGTACTTGATGCACATTCCACTGTTTTTTTAAAACAAGGTTAATCCAATAACTATTTCCATTACTCCATCTATTAAAAAGAACTTGCTTTATTTTGCCACTTTTAGTTTTCAATGTCAAAAAACAGGCCAGATGTGGAAATGTTGGCAAACCTTCAGAGATCTCATATTTTAAGCATATTTTCAAAATGTTAATTTGGGGGTTAAAGCTTTAGAGAAACTGGTGTTTAAACATGGCCAACAAGATACTGGTTGGTGTATTTTTCTAGTTTTTCATTCACTCAAATAAAAGATATAAAAATATAATTAATATATTAAGGTAGAGGAGCAAAAATGTTAAACAAAGGAGACATTGACAGGATATTGATGTTGATTATTTACAATATAAATTTGATGGTTTGTTTTATATTAAACAGTCACACATTAAGTTATGACAAGCATCTTTTAGAGGAAATGTTGGTAGTTGCAGAAAAAGATTGTTCCTAACTTGAAAAGCCATATTATGTTAATCTGTCCATCAAAACAAATTGTTTTAGTTTCATGAAAACCATGAAACAGGGTTTCACTTTAATATTTGGGTTTCAACTTTAGGTGTTAATAGAAGACAACATCAGTATTTTAATAAATTAAAAGCATGTACACATTTTCTTTCACTGTAAACTTTTATTTATAGCTTTATTGATCTCTAAAATTCAAATGAATGAGAGAATATTGTTTTTCAACGACTTAAAAGACATGCTGATCAAAAGTAATTAACAGAAACTAAGGGTCAAAACTGAATGAATCACCTCAGTTAAGTTTTGCTTATGGCTGTTTTAGTTCAAAGGTTGACCTTCAATGTAATTATTTACATACGGTGTCTGCTGAGTCTGCTTTCACTGTTTCTGCCAAACTAAAATATTACCCCAGATTTAACATGTCCCAACAATTTCCACTCTCTGAAGCCGCCCGCTGTCACACCTTGAGGATTTAGCCAGCGTATGCTGACGTCCCAGAATCTCCTAAAACGCTGGCATACGCTGAACTTTCTATGTATCTTATCAGTTTTGAGCGTATACATAAAGTATTAATAACAAGTCTAGAACTTATGCCAACGACCGCCTAACTTATGCATAACGCACAGCAGCGTAATGCCGATGAAATGATGCAAAAGCCAGCTTCCTGAGGGGGGCAGCAATGTGCCTGGAGGCGTCCAGTCTGCATAAAAAGATGTCTTTGATTGCCCAGTATCAACCTAGCTGCTGTTTACTGCCTGCTAAAAAAAAAAGATGAAATAATGAAAAGAAAAAGAAAGAAAGAAGGTTTGCAGACGCGGCAGATTCAGCGTTATGTCTGCAAGAGAGTTTATTGGTCGTAGGGGTGAACGCAGGGAGGATCCATCATGCTCACCATGACACATCCTATGATGGGGATGAAGTCTAGAGGAGTACTGGCTGTTTACTCCTGTGAACCCACTTTTATACCAAAATGTTGCCAAGACACCATTAAACAGTAGCTGTAAGTTAGAAACATGTTCAGCGCTCATCTGGAACATGTCAAATACGTTGATATGCGTTTGGAGGTAAGTTCTTGATAAGTTACATATAGTTATGCACAGGTTACTCATACGCAGTACTCGAGCTGAGGGGGGATTTCTTAAAAAAAAACGTAAAAATCATCCCCCTTCTTAAATGACCATCCCCCCATACCATCCCCTGTGACATTTCATCACTGAATGTGTGCATTTCTATTATATATTAATGGTAATGGCAATAATATTGCCCTTTTAACATTTGGAAGGCTACGAGTAGTGCACAGCCTGCGCTGTTCTGAACAGCATCACGGCCAATTTGAGGGAATGTGAAAATAAGGAGGGGAGGGAATCTTCCGCAGGTTCCAGGTTCTAAGTTGCCAAGATCTCCCTCCCCTGCTCAGTTTGAGAAATAATATGTTTACAATTATGCAAGTTTCCCCACATAATCAAACCTGTTCTTTGTGATTGTGGTATGAATTTCATAAGTCTGGGATAATAAATGTGAAAATAAAGGGAGGAGGGAATCTTCTGCAGGTTTCAGGTTCTAAGTTTAACAAATAAAGTGTCAGAAATGATCTAGAATGGTGCTGAAAGCAAAATCAGGAATCACCATTCACTGAGCAGAGAATTTATTCACGCAGACTGACTGAAGCACATCGCATGAAATGTGTCTCCATACAAGTAAAATCCTATTAATTCTAATTTATCTATCCACCAAAACGATCAATTTTAAGGCATCCAAGTATAGGAGATATGAAAAAAGTAAGAATATGTTTAAAATGTCCGTTTTCATTTATTTTTAAAACTGTTTTCTCATCAATGGACATGAGTTTAGGGCGATGCGCGCTCCCTTGACAGGGGAGGTAATTCTCGGCACAAAAGAGGAAACCTGGAGAGAATCAAAGCAGGGGCGGATTTAGGGAATTTGGGGCCCTAGGCAAAGACAGGCATGGGGCCCTCTGAATTGAGAAGACAACTCATAATACAGACCCATTATAGAGATACAGAAAGTTTAATAAAATAGACAAAAACATTATTTACTAAATTTTGATTGCCCTTAATGATGTTTTATATTTTTATATTATGTGTAGGGAAAAATAATAATTCAAGATATCTTTAATTACAGTCAAACTGCATTTCGAGATATCTCAAATGGCGTAATCTAATTTGTCATTTAAAGAGTCATACATCCGGAATTATAATTAACATATTTCAGTTAATTTGGACAATATTTCTTTAATATCCCAACTATGAAATATCCCCCCAGTGCTGTCGCTGAGCTGTCCTAACAGTTGCCTGCAGAATTTTGCATGGCTGCAATGGTACTGGCTCTTCTTTACAAACTTGTTTTTAAATGCCACAATACAGAACTCAGCAGTATGGGATGTGCGGAGAAAAATAACTTTGTGAACTCTAAGACACATTTCAATTTAATTATATATTTTTTTCATTTATTTTTTTTAAACACTTTTTTTTGGTCAAATTTTAAAGGTTCCTTCAATAGCTTCTCTTCTCGTCTCCTCTCATCAACAGTTTGGTGAAAAATGAGCAGCAAGTGTCAATAAAATCCAAGAAGTGGCCTACCATGACTATGAAGCTGATCCCAGTGGCAGATTTGTCCCTAACTATGTAGGGGCAGTGATAGCCATGCCAGTCCAGGGACTGACTGCAGTTCTACAGTAAGGTTCCTTGGTCAGGCTCAATGACTGCCATACCTAACATGTACAGTAACAACCATACCATGCATGTTGCTTTAGGTTAATATTCTATATTAATTAGGCTATGTATACTTCCAAAAAAATAAATAAATAAAAAAAATAATCCACCATCCCCTTCTTTTTAACAACTCGTCTACTGCTCATAGGTTTTAGATAAGCTAGACACCACGACTTATGAGTAACTTACACTTAACCTATGTCACGATCAGATAACTTACCTGTAACTTATGCCTCATGTATGAGCATACGCTGATATATGGCAATTTCCCGACGTACTTGCCTTATGTCAACATGTGCTTTAGCATGCTTCAGCTTACCCGTAACTTATCCAATGCAAGCCAGAGTTTTTGCCAGATTTGACGTACGTCAGGCATACGCTGGCGAAATCGTCAAGGTATGACAGCCAATTACAGTAAAGTCAGAAGCTCAACAGAAGCATGAGTTTAAGATATTTTTCCCCCATAGCGCATTTGGCAGTTATGTTCATGGAAGTGGGAAATGCCTAACCCTGTTTACATCAGGCTGCTTGTTTTACTGACCTTTAAGCATGAACCTTACAAGATCTATAAGCATTTCTTCCTCTGTTGTGACTCACATACACATGGAATAATACACTCACATACACTCCCATGTCTAACCTTGACCTCTGGTATGATGTCAAGTTAATAAACAAGTTCGTAATGTTAAAATTGAAAGTCACAAAGAAATGGTCAGCTGGGTTTCTGGTCAGAAGTTTACAGATGCATTTGATATTATATTGTGTTGGTCAGGTGACATAAAATAAAAACAAAAGAAATAGTCCTGTGGCACAATATTGCATTTCTATGGAAATTTGTTTTCAACCTGCTCTACCTAAATGCATATGAAATATTAAACTATCCCATGAAAAGTTCTGCCTTAACCACATCGAAGTTTTGTTTTTTTGCAAAAAAAAAAAAAAAAAAAAAAAAAAGCAAAAAAAAATTGGTCTTGTTAAAAAATAAACACATTTAATTCTGACTGATTTTAGATAGATATAAGAGCTGAGGTGAGGGTGAATACAACTTTAACCCCCAGACAAAAACAAATTGGTTACAATGTCCCAGAATGACCCAGGAACAACCAACCAGTGTTATTATCTGTCAAAATCTAAAAACTGATGTCACAATCTGCTGTAAAGTGAATTTTAAAACAACGTAGACTAAAACTTGCCGCTCCTAAACCAAAACCTTCAAGCTCAACGGAAATATGCAAAGACAAGCCAAACACATTCTGGAGAAAAGTCTATAATCAGACAAAATAAAGATTAAGACATTTAAACACCGTGATAGAAAAAAATGCCAAGACGAGGCTTTCACTCATGCATGGCGGTAGCAGCATCATTCTAAGGGTCTGCTTTCATACACACTTCCTCTGTGGTAAATACAGTAAGGCACAATGAAGGAGGAGGACTGACAAATATGTCAGCTTCTCCTGTAGAAAGTAATCAGATGACTGAAAGCAGCTGGGTTTTTCAGGAGGATAATGATCTCAAAAACACAGCAAGCTGCTTTAGAACTGGATATAGTCAGCTAACATTTGCCATCTGTGATCACTTTGGTTTTATTCCGTATGAAATATGTCTAAACCAAACTGTGATGATTTAAATGAGCTCTAGCGTTTCTGACATACAGGGAGCTCATATATCCAACTAGAATCAAGACAGGACGTTGTAATTGGATACAAAAAAAAGGCTTTGGTTAAGAGACCTTTAGCTAAATATCATGGAGGTGTGTGTGTATATAAATGAAGCACATTTATATTTCTGATCCTGTATAAATGAAAGACAATCTGCAATAAATGTAAATTCTGCACCAGGCTCTTGCTTTTTTTAGCCTAGCTGATGTTTTGTGTTGTTCTGTAATTCCAGTCTGACAAATAAGCGGTTTAAACGACAAGTGCATGTAAATTTTTGACCAGCACGGCATATAGAAGTGGCCCTTGCAAAACGGCAGCTAACAGTGCTGCAAACAAACCAAAGGAAGCCCAGAAATATAATTTCCATTGAATTTTCTCCTTTAACAGACCACTAATGTAACATTACCCACATTAGCTGCCGTGCCCACATACACACACAACCACACACAAACACACCCACCTGGTAATGGAAGACTGTGTTGAGTTTCTTTCGACCATCCTCCATCACTGAGGAGTTGTCCAGATCCTGCAGGAGCTTGCTGTTGCTCCCTGAGTCAAACCACTCTGTAAGGAGGAATGGGATGAAGAAGGTGGAAATCTGAGACAATTTCATTGTTAAATTTGGAGAAGAACAGGCGAGACAAATGGCAGCCATGCTTCAGCTCTATGTCTTGACCTGTGGAAATATTCTCAGGCCATTAATCAAATCAGCTCTGCAGGCTCTGCAGCCTCTGAAAGCAATAACTCTTTGTGATTATGACTGTACACTCTCCTCAATGCATTTTGTCATTTATTATATTGCAGCCTCAGGTTAGTTGGGCTTCATGAGAAGAATTGACCTTTTTGCAAAGGAGATTACTATATCTTGGAGAGCTTGAGGAGGGGAAAGGATGGAAATAATCAGAGGAAATGTGTTCTTACCCAGGTCCACATCCTCCGCTCGAGGCCACTGAGAGAAAGGCAGGTTTTTGTAAAAGGCTTCAATAATTTTTTCTTTAACTTGGCAGATTGTGTCAGTGTTCATGACCCTGACTGACAGCGAGTCCATGCCACAGCCCTGGAAGGACACGTTGATGTTCTGCAGACCAAAAATAAACAAAAAGTGTGTCACTTAAACTGAATGGATTGTTTGGTGAAAAATGAGCAGCAAGTGTCGGAGTTCTGGGACCTGTGGCTTGGCCTCAATGTTCTCACGGAGAAGCCACTCCTCGTTGAGGGTGTAGCGGGCTTTCCCTGTGAGGACGTCTATGGAGCCCTTGTTGATCTGCTGCTTGATTGCACAAAGAAGCAGGAAAAAAGGCTCGCCCACCGTTTCCTAGAAAATAAGACTCAAGTCAGCGAATCTTTCTTTGAATCAAATCCCCTCTCAGCATTCCTTTTCATCCTTACTTTCAGGTAGCTGAACATACAGATGGACATCCAGTTGGTCAGCATCTTCTCCACGACGGACTCTGTGCGCCGCAGCATCAGTTTGGGGTTCTTAGAAGCTGAAGCATCAATCAGATCCACCAGCAGGTCTTTCATGATGCTGGTATAATATTCCAGTTTGCCATGGAGGGCGATGGTGAGCAAGGATGCCAGGCTGCATCTGAAGGAGAGGTGGGGGTCAGAAAACGATTAGCAGAGGACACACAAAAAGACCCCTCCCTCCCTAAAAAACCCATAAAAACACAGTTGTGCAAATATGCTCCATCAATTTGTGGTCAGAGGAGATTTAAAAATAATAAATCACGGGAACCAAAACAAGATTTTGCTCAGCCCACTGCACCTGTGACTGCAGAGCCAAAAAAAGATCTGATCTAAAGCAGGGAGTGTCTGAGTCAGTGTCCAGAGCTACGGCCAGGGGATTTTCCCTAACAAAGCCTCTTTAATCCAGCAGGAAGAGGCTCCATCAGTCAGTAAGTGCTGACGCTGTGCAGGGACAGGGATGCGGTCTGCCTCCGGAAATTCTTTCTGATTCACGGTGACTGCCTAACATTGGAAAACCTCAACAATTATTTAGTTTACCTCAATATTGACTTGACCTGTTTCTGCCTGTGTGAGCATGTGTGTGTGTTTGTGCAGCAAAAATAGAAAACACAACACTAAGCGCGGTAGAAGCATTTTACATGTTGTCATAAATAATTTGTTTGAGAAAAACAGAGTAACATCTGGCATTCAGCAGGAGTTTCTTACTTAAGGCAAATATTTTCTTATTTTGTTGCCCTTATTTTTTATCATGCCTTAGCTAAAAAAGAACGTCCATTGTTTTCATCACCTTCTTTTCTGTTGATATCTTCTTGCTGAAAGGCAGCTAATGTGACAAACTGCTTTTCAGAGGAACGACGCAGAGAGCAGAGCGAATAAAAAAGAACAATGTCAGTCAGAAAAACTAAAGAATGCCCCAGAAGTGGTTAAAATTCCACTAATCCTGGAACTAGGTCATTATTAACAATTTTACTTGTCTAGCTGTTGTGGGAAAAAAGGTGCACCAGTCATTTAGCCATTTTTTTTTTACGGCTCTGTAACCAGCAGGTTAAAATGTATGAGGAAAAACTCCAATCATTTTCGGTCAATGAAGGCAATTATGCAGTTTATTCTTTGATAATTTCTTTTTTTTTTTCAATTGGATAAACATTAGGGGACCCACTTATGCCCACATAGTTAGTTTCATCCAGACTTAAAACGAACTATTAAAGAAGCTGCAGCCCTTTATTTGTCTTAGGAGACTTACAGTTTATAGGAAATAAAAATAATTGTTAAAATCATTACCAGCGCCTCAAACCTCAAAGAAATCTGCAAGTTGGTAAAGCCTGCTACGAGCATCTTTATTGTTAAGGTAAAGAAGAGTCTGCTTAGTTTACAATAAGGTACATACCTATGTATGTTTAAATATAGAAAAGGACGTATCTATATGTATTAAATGTCTGGTTCTCTTATGGCTTACTATAGCTTAGCAGATGACCTATTGTGTTTGAATCCCCAGACAGCTCCCTCTGTTAGTGTTTGTCTGAGTCTGTCAGTGGTGGCTGAGCTGTATAAGTGGCCACTTTGCAAAGGTCAACTCCAAACAAAAGGCTAAGTCATTTTTAATGGTCTGCTTTAACCTTCAGACAGAGCAATGTAGTTTAGATTTTATATCAGAAAAATAAAGGTAGGAATAATATTTACTGTTCGAAATTTCACAACCCTTAATGGCATTTCAAACATATGTCCTGAAATATAACATCCTGTTGCAACAATATTGTCTATGAAGACCATAGGTGAGACAAATTGGCGGTACCTCTGTTGTTTTTTTTTTATTTTGTACAGAACTTCAGTCTTGATAAATGTATTTTTTTTTCCTACCAAATGCCCCCAAATTTTCTTTTTCCATTTCAAAGTGTAAGCTGAGGTTCCTTGAACTAGGTACTGAAGAGGAAAAAAAGCCCACAGCATCACAGATCTTTCACCATACCTACCATGGCCATGAGCTGCTCTTCCAAGTTTTCGTCTTTTGCTTTAAACCAAGCTTACCTGGAGAGTTTTCTGGGTAAAAATCAATTTTTTTTAGACCGATTTGACAAAAGGATGCAATTTTAATCAGCTGTTTGCATTTATGATTGTAGAACAAAAAAGGCTTTTTCCTGACATTCCCAATAAATAACTTGGCTTCTTTTTTTTTTTTTTTTTTGCCAAAACAACCAGATCCAATATCTGGCGCAGCTCTCAAGCTGTGAGNTTTTTTTTTTTTTTTTTTTTTTTTTACAAACACTTCATGATCCAATATCTGGCGCAGCTCTCAAGCTGTGAGCTTTAGGAGATTTAATTTCCCTTACTTATCATCCTGCTAACTGTGCATAATGGCAAGATAAACCTGGTTCCTCTTTCTAATTACTGATACAACTGTAAAGATGGGAAATTTCAGATGAGTAACTAAACACAGATCTACCATGAACTGTACAGTATGTTCTGTTGTATTTCCCAGTCTTGAGGTGTGACTAAAGGGAATGAGAATTTCTTTCAAATCTGATGACTTTTTTCCCCACGTAAGCAGGGAGTTGCGTAATACCAGTTCAATGTTTCTCAAGACTCTTATCCACTAGAATAAACTATATAGTAGTGCGCTATCAGTGAATGTATTAAAAACAAACACATATACTGAATCCTTAGTCCTCTACATGGCCGTTTCAGGTCCAGTCTGTGCCGCATGTTTTCTTCCCCTCTCGATCCCATTTCCTGACTGTTAACTTTTTTTTAAAAAAAGGCCACTACTGCCACAAAGATAATAATAATAATAAAAACCCAAAATAATTGTTAAAGTGGGGTTTCTTTTACCACAGATTAAATATGCTTAATCAAACATTTTTTACTGTCACTTTTTAGTGAGAGATAACTGCTGCAACGTAAGATGAGTAGGTATCTCAGGCTTTAATGTAATATCATTCAATATGTCAATATATGTGTATTCTATTACAACTAAAGCCTGCACAGCATTGAAGCAGTACATTTTGCATTTACCTGTCTCTCACAGCGAAGTCCTTCTGCTGCTCCAAGGCGTGGACGAAAGTGATCAAGAAGTGCTTGTTATTAAGCAGAGTGGAGAACAGGGTGATGCCCTCCTCCACATTAGGTTGTGTCGTGTTGTTGGCCTGGTGACAGAAGATGACAGAGGCTGGGTGAAACATTTACTTCCCTGCATGATTTCACCCTAACTGGATTACACACCTGCTGTGCCCTCACTTATCATTTCCAACACCTCTCCTCTCATGTGACCTATTCTGCGAACACCTCATCTTTCTAGCGCATCCTCTTTCCTCCGATCCTCCAGGTTTTTCGCTACAGTAGCCCCCCCCGAGCCCCTTACAGTGTTTGATTGTCGCTAAATGTGCGGAGTCGACTTAATGAGTGTGGTCTATCAATGGGTGCGACTAAGCAGCGGCGTGATGAAGTCTTCCCTCTGGACCGCAGCCATATGGTGTGGTTTGCAGCCTGACAGAAGGAGAACAGGGGTGTCCATTAAGATAAATGCCCGCCTCTGAGATGTATTCGCAGTGACCTGGAAAACACTTCCTGCGAAGACAATCTGGATCCAAGGCACTTCATCACCGTCAGCCAGTCTCCCCTGGCTGCCGACCTAAAACCAGCGCTGCAATCTTTACCTTCCCTCGTTAAGACTCTGCACACACACACATGCGTGTGCTTTCACACTCAGCACATGTTAACACCCATGTGTGAAAGTGCACCCGTTCACCCAAAGCAAAGGTTAGATTCTACAAAGGGCTTTCAGGGGCAGCAGCCTGGGCTTCTAATGTTTTTTAATAAATGGACGATTGTTATTACACTATTTTATATGAAAGTTATAAGCCCATATCGGGTTAGTTGTGTAGTTTGTTAATTTTTTTTTTTTAGTTATACAACTCACCACTAGTTCAAAATGTTATAACCTAACTTACCTTCATACACCAAAAGCTCTATTTGCATTCTTCATCATTATTTAAATATATTGTGAATGTTTTTTTTATCGCGGGCATGCTCCTGTTAGATTCTGATTTGGGGTTCTTCACCACTTCACACTGTAGTTTGACCTTTCATCTCCAGAGACTCTTTGCTTTTCTTGCTACTTTAATAGACCAACTGGAGATATCTCAATCTTTAACACCTTAAACTGTTGAACCTCTAGTGCTCTTTTAATGCTTCTCACTTTAACATTACAAAGTCCTCTGCAGGTTAAGCTGTTTTATTCTTTAGGTTTTATTAATCTGCAGCAAGTTAACATTTGTAGATTTTATGGTGGCTTTGTTCCACTGTCGATTTTCCATATAGGTTTTTTCCTTTCATCTAAATTCTGAAAAAAATAAAATATATTGTGTACTCTTTCCAAATTTGAAAAGTCTACTCACTTGAGTTATAGACAATTGATCCTTTGGACAAAATTTTAACAGATTTTTTTTTATCATTATGATATACGTAGGTCGATAGACTGATTTATTTATATATTAAAATAAGGTTTATTGAAAATTATTCCTCCCATTGTAGTTTTGGTAATTTTGTAAACAACCTTTTTTGGTTAAAATAGACTTGTCAAGCATGGATCATTTCATACAAACCACAGCCCTGGTTATACCTGCCTGGATTACATTCTGCCTCCCATGAATACTGAGTAGTTTTCTGTAAGGTATTCAAAGCCTGTAAGGAAATGTTTTTTTTTTGTGTTGTTATTATTATAATTTACCAGACAAGGTAACTCAAAGTCATTTTACGTTGAATCCAGCATTAACCCTCTTCAATCTATCATATCTTATTATAGGCAACTAACCCAATCAAGGATCAGATATAAAATACACTGAAATTATGCTGCTATGTCTGAATATGTTTATGGCTATTCATCTCCCTATGACTAATGAAAAATGGGGGAAAAAACTGATATACATACAGGAATATGGTTTCTTAGGGGTATACATGCATGGGCATGAAATGTTGGTATTTATTAGCAAAAAGATTAATGACATGCAGACTTGTAGTACAGATCATATTTTTAAGGAACCTTTTAGCTATGACAAAAGATAATTATTTAAAACTTACAATTGGTTGTAGATCAATCTGTCAATCTATTGTCCTTTTTCATATGAAATAGAATGTGTGTGGTTAGAGCACCTCATCTAGTTTCAGCCAATGAGCCAACATCTTCCTATATTTGGCTTTAATTAGCTTACTGAAGATAAATTTGCTCATAGGGGAGGATTTTAAAGATATACCACTGTCTAAAAACCATCAAATAGCACAATGGCCATCATATCGGCATTAAGATAAAGTCACAAATCTCAATAAGGTTGTCCTGAGTGCTAATCATTGATAAGATCACCATGAATCCTCAGAAAGACTGAATGTTATCTAGTAGAGAATGAGATCCTGTTTTTTTTTTTTTTTTATTTAATTGATATGATTCTCCTCTTTACTCTGCATAAACAGTTATCAGGGTTCACATTAAAACACTTTACCTAAACCAGTCCTACAAATGGAGCACAGAGAGCATTTATTTAATCAATATTCAAAAGAAATCATGAGCTGAGATGTAAAAAAGCCCAAACAACAAGTTATTTATATCTCACAAAGGGGAATCTGTACAGATGATATGGATGGTCCCCACTTTAGAAACAATTCATAAAAATTGAGGAGATGAAAAGCAAAAATCTATATTTGGCAAAATATCTCTCTTTGATGTGGACCATGCCTAAGAATGACAATAGCAGACCTTCACCTGCCAGTCCTGAAGCAGCGGGTGTGTCTCTGGCAGTGCCCGAGGTCCCAGAGAGTCATTCTCGTAGTTGTGACGAACCAGGCTGTTCTCATAATCTGAACACATCTGAAAACGCACATAAAGACACACACAGAACAACTTTAAAACAAAGTATGCTGGGGTTTTTTGTAAACACAGGAAGGCGAGACTAGGAGGGAAAATAATGAGCTGGGCTCTGGTTGTTGCCGTTTGCACTGGCGTCCAGAAATATAAAAAAAGAGAAGTTATTAAAAGATTGTGTGAAAGAATCACATTGTGGTAAAACCAGAAGTTAGGAACAGAGAAAGCTTTTCTAGACAAAGTGAAGCTGAGCTAAAAGGCAGCCTTTTCAGCTCAGTCTGTCATTTGAGGACAGCTACATTTGGCCTGTGTTCTGACTGCGTCTAACGCTGCTTTGTGTGTGTAATCTCAGACAGCCAAATGCTCTTCTGGGGCATAAGGGACAGTGTTTGCTGTTTTGTGGGAAAACTTTTGATATATGATGGCAGGGATACAACAACCCAATTCTAAGTGCAGACTCTATCCATCTAGTGTCCACTCTACAACCAGTATGGCTTGAAATTGTGCAATGTCATCTATGGTTGCAAAACAGAGAGTGGGTGAGCTGAGAGAGGAAAATTTGCTTGTCTCATTGCCCGTCATTGTTCTGTATCCTTGAAAGTTTTGTCTCTATGTGTAGAAAAACAAAACAAAAAAAAAAAACAGAATTTTGCCCATAGTTTATCTAAGTGGCAGATCTCAGATCAGGAAAAATGCCTACCTATTGGGAACACATTAACTCTCCTGCAGGATACTAAACTGAGCCAAGTTTACTCAACATTTATCATGTGTTTAAAAGTTCCAAGGTGAATTTGTATCCTGCATATTACCAGCAGTGGAAAATGTTTAAAAGAGAGAGGCGGGTAGGGAGTAATACAAATATGAAAACCCCCGGTGAGAAAAATGGCAGTGTCAGTCTGCCAGGCGGACTCAGATAACAGGCTAAAAAAAGGTTTCTCACCTTGGGGAAGAAAGTGCGAGTGACAAACTGTTTGTACTCCAAGAAGGGGATGCCCTGGCTGCGATTCAGCTCTTTGGTCAGATCTGTCATGTCTGTTTGCAGCTCTGCAAAGCCTGCAAGGATGAAAAACAAAAAAAAACAAAAACAAAAAGAACTATGAAACCTGATTTCTGAATCACAAAACTTTTTTTTTACGAAGAAAAATATATAAAATGCGTCTGGGTTCTGATGCTATGATTACAGTGCAGGGTCATATCCTTGATGAATATTAAACAGAGAAAAGTGTAATCCTGTGATCTTTTTCCCTGTTTCTTTGCCAGACTGTGCAGCCCATCTCAGTACGGAGGCAAATATTTACCAAATGCCAATCACACCAACCAAATCCGGCTGAGGATTTGATCCAAAACATATGTGCAGGCAGAGGTTTACATGCAGAAACAGTATCAGCATGTCCAGGCACTGGCTCCTACCTACACACCAATGCTGCAGCAGGGCTATGTTTCAACAGAGGATAATGCTCTCCTCTAATGAGGGCCTGCAAATGTTTTATGGGAACGAGCTTCATTTCAAAACAGGGGAGACGTATTTGGGTTATATTTGTAATTTTGTTGGAGTCTGTCTATTGTGAAACAATAAAATAGCAGACTAGAGTGATTTCAGAGCACCTTACAAAAGGCTGGACTTTTTCCTTTCATCATATTTTCATATTACAACCACAAATCTTGATGTTTTTTTGTTTGGATTTTATTTCAGACCACCACTAAGCAGTGCAAGCTTTTTTATGAGAAAGAAAAGAGGACATTGTTTAAAAAAAATCCAAATAAGAACACTTAAATAAGACAGATAAAATCGAGTGTGACCAATTGCTTTTCAGACATTACCTCTATAATCTGTTATTTAATAGAAATATTTTTAACATTTAGTTGAATCCATTTTCTTAATGTATTCAGGGGTATGACGAAAGTTTTTTGCCCAGTGTTCTCTATAAATAGCCTAAGTTCAGTTAGAACAGATGGTGACTTCACACAGTCTCTGGATTTCAGTCCAGACTTTGACCAGGTATTTCTGTCCCATGGATCTGATTTGATCTGAACTAATCTGTTCTTGCTCAACACTATTTTTTAAGCAACTTCCCTGTCTCTGCTAAAAAGAAGATACACCACAGCATGATATTTCCTCCATCATGCTTTCACTGCTGAAATAGATTGTTCTAGATGATGCGCCTTTTTTCTCCTGCTTGTAGGAAGAAAAAAAAGGTTCTGTGAATGAATAAGTGCTCTAAACAGTCTCAAAGCCTTGGAGTTGAGCTTTTTTCCATCTGCATAGCCATGTTATAAACCATTTTCTTCATGTATGCTCCAGTAACCCACTCTAGTTTAATACAAAGTTCCTCTAAAGAATTACTGCAGGGCTATTATTAGCTACTTTTGTCATTATTACACTTTTTTGCTCAGTTTTTTATAAATAAAGCCCTTTGTGTATATTTACAATAACAATTGCGGTTCAGTACTGTGCGCGATGCAGCAGGTAAACAAGGAAGAGGCACACTGCAGCTAAGCCATCAATTCACACCTCCTAGTGAAGTATGAAAATAATGAAGAAAGGTCTAAGATCCAGTGTAAAAAAAAAATACACAAAAAAATTATATTGAAAGAGGGGTAAAATTAACAGCATTTGGAATGCAGTATGAATTGGTGTTCAAACTGCTGTCCTTATGAGCTACTTAAATAGCAGACGGTGACATTACTATTTATGTTGGCTCATTGCTCCTATTGCTGAAATTCTATTTAGGCTCAAAAGGGACTATCAAAACACTATCAAGATGAAAGCTTGAGATGTATAACCTTATTTTATCTCGATCAAATAATTTTTTTTGTGCACAGGCAAATAGCTGCTATGCACCTATTTAAGTTATGTCTTAAACCAGATAACATTGTTTAGTATAGATTAGATGAAAAAGGTCACATCACAAGCCATCCCTGTGCTTCTATTTTCACACAAATCTTCCTGTTTAAAGCAATATCTGAACCATTAGTTTCCTGTCGCCTTTTAGCCCTCCTTTTTTTTTTGTAGTGCTACTTTCCCCTCAGCAGCAGGATCCCTCGTTTGGTGCGCACTCACCATGAACTCGTCTACAAATCTATCTGTGTCCTCTGACTAAATAACCTCGCTTCTCTTCTCCCTCCCACGCCTCTGCTTCTTCCCCCTGCTTGGGTCTCTCATTCTCGTTCCTATCGCTTCCTCCCTCCATTTTTCTTTTTTCTCTATCCCCCCCATCTCTGCTCCATAAATCTGGGCACTCAGACATGCAGTGGCCTTCACTCTGGTCTCCTCTTTTGCTCAGATGAACATGTAAACGTAAAGATGCACAGTGGCACTCTTCCTATATGCAGGACGGACGATGTGGCCACATGCGTATGTGTGTGACTGATCATTTGTCATTTTATGTGTTTTATGAGTCATGCTTACTAGGCACAAATCTGTCCACTTTTGTGTCTCCTTCCCACTTCAGAGGAGACAACCTTAAAATCAAATGCCCTTTTGCACGCAAACACAAGGACATATTGAAACAGGCACAAACGAGGTCTACAAAGTCAGTGTTCGTCGTCTAAACCTACCTTTCCGGATCTCATCTCTGATCTGGGACTCCATCTCTTCCATTTGGAGAAGAGTTTTCTGCCAGTAGCGTTCAGCTCTCCGGCTCTTTGTGCAGTAGACAACAAGAGCTGCAAACAACAGCAAAGAGTGAGAAGAACAACCCCTGTTTCACACACTAAGGAGTCAAAAAGGCTCCAAAAGATATTCATTAACAGTTTTCAGAACAAAGCTTCTCTTTCATTGTTTTTTTAAATAAATTCAATTTGTTACAGATAGAATGAAACATTATCCATGTTGTGTAACAGCTAAATATAATTCATGCACCCAGCCTCACATCACTAGCATCACCGATAAAATGTCTGGCAGAAAACAGAAGGGCTTTTGTGAATATATGATCCAAAATAGAAAACGGTGTGAAAATACACACTGGCACTAATTTTCAACCATACACCTCGCAAGCAGACCACATCAGTCTCTGATAACAATGAACAGCACACGGACACACACAAAGACAAAGGGAGTAACACTACAGTCTTTGTGTGTCTGATACTAAAGTGGGATGAAGCAATTGCAGGAAACTACAAGCTTAGAATTCCTTTTATCGCTTTCCACATCTGGAGCATCCATTGCTGCAGCAGGCAAACATCCATCATCCTCTGGAAAAGCACTTGTGCGTGTGTGCTGGACCTACCCACTGTGCACAACAGCAGCAGCACGCAGCACACCACAATGGACACCACGATGGCCATCTCGCTGCCGCCAAGCTGCACTTTGGTGATCATGTGGCGAAAGTTCCCCACTTGCACCTGGAAGAGAAAGAAAAGCAGCATTGAAAACTGGGTCACATTTCCTGAACATCATTCCTACCTTTTTGTTGTGAACTTATCTTACTGAGGTAATCCTAAAAACCAACGGTCATAATGACCATGAAATGTGATGGTTTTAGTACTTCCCTCTATCATTTTATCAGTGTGTAGCTTTTGATGAAAATGAACATGATATAGGAAGCACAAATGCAGAAACAACAGCTGTGTTTAATTAAATATGATTGAAATATAATTAAATCACAAATGTAACAAATTAGATGATATCATTTAACCCCAGGTCTTGAACTTCAGTATAACTGCAGCTGATGTTACTTAGGCAGATTTACAGGAAATGTTTATATCAACTATTAGCCAGTCTAATAGTCTACCAATGGCAAGCTGTTCTGTTCTTTAAATCCTCAAAAACAGCTATAAAAATAAAGTTTTAAGACAATGAATGGCTTTAAATGAAGAATAATTAATTGTTATTAAATTAAACTATTCAAACGAGATGTAGTGAATAAAAACAAATTAAAAAAAAAACTTAAATGACACTTAGTTATGGGCTGGCCAAGATAATAAAGGGTTGAAGTTTTAAAGATTAACAACATGACATTCATATGGTTTTAGGTCCTTGCGCCAAATGAATGTTTACTGAAGTGATGCCAGGTGCTAGTTAGATGCCAGAATAAGGCTCCTGGACTTCTCTATAACTTACATGGATGACAAATGTAATCACTTGGAAATATTTTTGGATGTGCAAAACACAGAGTAATGGTGTTGAAGGTGAAGGATAACACAAGTCACTCTATTAAGGTGACAGGATTTAAATTTACAGAAGTTTGTAATCGAGATGTTTCATCATTTTAGCAGCAGAAGGAATAACTGTTGCTTTTATGGTCTTGTTGTGAACACCTACATCCTACCTACATCACATTTCTATTTTAACTCTGGGTAAATAATGGCATGATGTGGTACTTTTACTTAAACATATCATTATTTAAATTTATACTGCCTCCAGTTTAATGAGAACTGAAGAAAAGTGCTGGTGCTGGACCTACTGTGCTACCTAAGATTTTTTTTTTCTTAGTGACTGACCTGGTAGATAGCTTACCAAGTCAAACACAATAGGGACATGCTTGAAGTTGAAACTGGAAAGTAAATTAATGAGATAAAAACAATAGAAGTAAAAATCAAAGCATATCAGGCAAATTGAATTCTAATGTTTGGGTTGGAATGAAATGTTGCTACTTGAAATTTCCTTTTACATCTTGAAACCATAAAAAATAGATTTTTATTTAGAAATGCAGTAAATGTAGAAAACAATGTTTTAATCTTCTTATTAATTAATGAAAAAAAGCATAGTGTAAATATTTTGGGTGCTTTCAAATGTCTTCTCTTGGTGAGAAACTTGGAAAGATTTTACCAAAATAAAACTTCTCTTCATCCCGTAAATTCAATGCAAAAAGTACCCAGGTTGGGAATTGAACCTGCAACCTTCTTGCTGCAAGGCAGCAGTGCTACCCACTGAGCATATACATACGTCTGAATTCATATTGAGCCTAAAAATAAAATAGATTCTCACTTTTCTAAGCTGTGTGTTCATAATATCCTCATGACCTTTGTCCAACATGTCTGTGACCTGCTTTCAGAGAACAACAATAGTTTCCCTCTGAATTTAATCAGATTTCCCCTGCAACATTTCCACCAAGTTTAAAGCTTGTTTACCAAAGTTCAAAATCCCATTAGCATCAAAGTACAATATTTACAGCCTGTAGATAACTCTCTGACTTCATTTTCAGAGTTAAAATCCTCATGTACTGAAATAAATTAAACTTTATTACAACTTGGCTGTTAAAAATAATAAATAATAAAATTGTAACATTGCATACTTTGACATACTGTATATTAGTTTAGCAATATTAATACTCCATATATTATATATATATTTATTAAGTGTGCAGTTTATTTGGAATCATCATAACTAACTCTGAGGATAAAATCAATGCAGCAGCGTTTCAGAAAGGCTTGAAACGAGCAGTGGATGTTAGCAGCGGTAAATAAAGCTGCTGTAGACTAAATAAAATGAAATAAAGGAATAAACCTCTCAAGGTGAGTTAATTTTAGCTACTGTCCCTGGGTATGTGCTTGAGGTATAATAACCTTTTATTTTCCTTTTCTTTTAAATTTCTATCCCACAACATACAGGCGGTAAAGTGTATTTGAAAGACAGATACAAAGATGAAGAGAGAAAGATAAGGAAAACAGAGCAGGTATAAGAAGGAACAACATTAAAGGAGTCATTTAGTATATTTTTATCCCAGAACTGCACCAGAATAGCACATTCAGATTCACATATGAAAATACTTTTTTCCCCCTGTGCTTTATGCAGCTTCTCAGTTAATCTTAAGTCATGAACAAGCCCTTTAAGCTCTTGTCTTTTTCAGTCTCTTTACTCCCAGGCTTTGCTGAAACCTTTGCCCCTTTTAGCTGCAAAGTGGAGCCTCTAAAAGCCCACTGCAAGCCCACCAAGTAATTATTTTTTAACTGATTTCGAAAAAAAAACTTTTCTAATCTACAGTGCTGGGTAATATCATTCACATCCCTTGAACTTTTTACATTTTTTCCTCATTACAATGCAACCTTTATTTTGTGATTTTCATTTGTTAGTTCAACACAAAGGGCTGTTAAACTGTGGAAAGGCAGTAAAATATTTTAAATAAAAATCTACAATTTCCCCTACAAGGATTTTTGGGGTTTCAAAAATCTTTTGAAACCTCAAAACAAACTACAGTAAGACCAGTTTATTTCAGTAATCTAATTACTTCAGAGGTTTGTTGGAGAACATGTGAAGAAATACCATGAAGATTTAGAAACACAGCTGACATGTCAGGGAAAAATGAGTAGGTTTAAGTTATAAAACAAAATATATATAATTTGATATTCTTCATATCGGCACAACCGCAAACCTACCAAGACACTGAAGTCCAACTAAACTGGCAGGTTGAATAATCAGAGCAATAATCATACAGAAAACCAAGAATCTCTGGGTTATTCTGAAGGAGCTGCAGAAATCCTAAATTCAGGTTGGAGAATCTGAAGACAGGAAACCTATTAGTCATGTTCTCCACAAAGCTGACCTCTTTGGAAGGCAGGTAGGAAGATAGTTGAAGGAATCGTGAAAGAACTTAGGCTAAAAGTTTTCCTCAAGACACATAAGGGATCCAGCAGATATCTGGAAGAAACTGCTATGGTTAGATGAGACAAAATTATAACTTTTTGTCCTACAATCTGAAACCCAGTAGTAGAAATATCATGTTATGGTAGCAATTTTGCTTAGCAGGGATTCGGAAGCTGGTCTGAGAAGATCAGTGGAGCAAGAAGCAAAGCTTAAGACTGAATAAAAAAGGTTTTTGTACTTGATCACAGGCTTGGTCTTTTGTACTAGAAATTTCAAAAATATTACTGTACTTATCTTACCATTACCACCTGTTCAAAAGTAATGGATATACTTTGATATATACTCCAAAAAATAGAAGCAAAAGATTTTTTTTTTTTTTCAAAATGATGATTCAAAGCCACAATAGTTCAAATATACAGCATATATTTAATATCTATTCTTAGGACTTGGTTTCAGCCTTTCACATTTATTCCACTATGCATATTTAGTTTCTAAAAAACAAGAACACATTTTTCTAAGTACCCTACTTAAAGCATGTGCAGCTAAGCATTCCTTAATAAGGGCACAGGTGCTGGTTCATACAGAGAAATGCCCATCCATTTTGTAATGGAGACAGGTGCAGATGCAAATAGAAACCCATACTGTAGGTTATGAAAAATCTTCCCTCTGTTCTGAAGAGTCGCCCAGCTCAAACTAACCCAGATTTGTTAAGATGCGAACTTTCCCTTCTGCCTTTTGATAAGTCAGCACAGTTCTCTGTGGTCCTTGCTCCCTCCTCATCTGCAATCCCAGCATACTTCATAAAAAGAGACTCAGATAAAAAACCCTCCAATCCTCACACCAAATCCTTCTTCATACTACTCTCTGGGGGAACCAAACTCATTGGGCTCTCTGCTGTCAGCATTCCTTCATCCTTCTTCCAGTTTTGGTGCTTATTTACACGGCACAGCCGGAGAAGGCCTTCTTTTTCCAGAGACTTCACTGCTGTGACCCGGTGTAATGGAGGGGAAAATGCCATTGTTCCATGTTCCTGTTTTGCTCAGGGTAGAAAAACATTGCTTCCTCACGTCTACTGCTGCTGTACTTCAGAGCCAAGCACAACACAGGCATGCAAAAATAGATCTGCCTCTGAAAGTAAGAGAAAAAAACACTAATGGCCGCAAAACTTTGCCTGAACGCAGCATATAGGCATTTATTTAAATCTGCCGACACAAAAGAAAATAAATGCTAGGGCTATATTTACAGCCTTGTCAAATCCCCACACTTCTCGATTGCTCATGTGCAGACAGCCCACCCATTACTGTTATGACACCTCCTCTGACCCTTGCCCTCCGTTCAAGTGGTTGCTAATTACCCCTGTTTATTCTGAGTGATCTTGATCGACAGAAGGGGCGGGCAGCTACCTGAGCATGCCACAGGTACACAAGAGGGAACTGAGGGAGTAATGAGTTTCTTATTCCTATTTCTGTAAAAAGAAAATGGAGGAAAATGCTCTCAGAGCGCAACTCAGCTGAGGAAATTTCAGAGCTATCTTATCAAACCCCAATCAGTTCAGCTCATTTAAAATATGGTTGAAATGCTTTACTCCTAATAAAGCTCTCCTAAAACAGACCAAAATGGATAACAACGTGTGAAAGATAGAAACCCGTTAGTAGGACAGATTTATGCTTTTATTTTCTAACTTGGAAGAAAAACAATCCCACTGGGAAGTTAGATCACCACTGACTCAGAATAATGGTGCAGCAACGTGAGTGAGAAAACAGAAAGGCGTAAAGATCTGTTGATAAATACAGCATGTCACTGTTTTGTTGTTACGTTGTGTCACTAAGTGACAGCTCAACACTCCAGCTAATGTTATAGTGTCATGGTAGGATACCCGAAACCATTCATAAAACACGGCGGTGTGGCTAAGACATCTTACATTCGGCGCATGGGTTTATGCACACCAGATCTGTTTGAGTTAACATCACAGATGGTCCTGATTCTGACTAAATATTTGGCTTAAATGCTAAATGACAGATGGATGAGGAGCTGGAATTATTAAGGTCTGTTGAGCAATATTTTCAAAAGGAGATTAGATAGAGTATGGCTGTGTTGTTCATACTTACGGTGACAGGAAGTTCACTTTCGCTGGAACTCAGCTGCCCGTTGATGGTGCAGTGGAACAGCTGGTCATTATGGAAGCTGATGTTACAGGGATAGGAGCCAATCATCACCAAGTATTCCTCCGGCACTAGCTCGAGCTCGCTCGGCACTTTCTGCTGCAGAAGAAATTTAAAAAGCAATATCAGCTGTGCAGCGCTGAGATTTGGGTCCACTTTGAACAGGCCTGGATCATATAGATGCAAATCTTTCACTCAATGTAAAGCAGGCTACAATACTACCATTTGTCCTATTGAATAAATGTTCACATTTTACAGGGTAATTCTGTTAGATAGACCCACACAAATGTTCAACCATTAAAATACCTGAAAAGAGTAATGTGCTTTTTTTTATTTAGCATCCTCTACAATCATTCTACAGAATACAACCCATTGGAAACAGTTTCCTTCAGATTTCAGTTAATTGGAAAATGGGTACAACATCCAGTGTGATAGATAATAGAACAAATAAAACAACCAGCGCTTTAATGGGATGGATTAGCATAGAGCAGATCAACATTCTAGAATAACCCAGTCAAAGTGTTAACCTAAATCCAGCAGAGAAGCGATGGTGAGATGTAAAAACTGCTGATTACAGATGCTCTCCATCCAGTCTGATGGATCTTAAAAAAATAGGAATGAGCTTATATCTTCTTCTCTAAATGTCCAAAGCTTGCTGCTAAAGTCTTGCTGCTAATTACAGCAAAGGGTGTAGTGCTCAGTTTGAAAATTACACACACTATTTACTGATTATGTGATTATTATAGGAAACAGGATACATATACATTTATAATAAGGAGAGTAAAGGGGTTAAAATATAAGCACATCATGTTTTTATATTTCAAATGTAAAGAAAACCTGAAATGCATTATGTGAATTTCTTTTTACTTAAAAAATATATTTATGACTAGAAGTTTTAATGAAATGCTTGATTGAACTTCACCTTTCCCCAAACAATCCCACTGATCCTGTCTGAGTCCAGAATTACAGTCTCAGCGCCTTTACAGAAATCTGTAGCAATAAATCTCACTGTCCTACTTCTATCCACGCCCCCCCATCCTCCTCATCTTCCTCACTGCTGGGAGCTATGGTAATTAAAGGGACCCTCCTCTGATTTTGCGCTTTACGTGTGACTTTAAGTCATGCGGAGTGGCAGACCTCAACCGTTTAATACAGTTCCACTTTGTCTTCTTGAGGTCCACAGGGAGCTTTCTACAGTCTGAAAGAGATGATTCCTACTGCAGGTGACATCGTCTCCACTGCTTTGGGCTTTACACACTGTTGGCTTGGAAAGTGAAGGATGTTTATCTGCCAGTTAGGGTTCAGTAACATTTTTAATTAGGAAGCATTTTGGGAAATTTGTAAAGCTGGGCCTCATCTAAAGTCACTCCAAGCATGTCTATTAATCTAAAAGTGAGGATAGATCAGCATTTTCTACTTCATCTCACATTTATGCATCTGCTGCAAATTCCAAAGTGATCTGAAAGGATGAGATTAAATTGGTGGATTATTCCTTTAATGTGAAATACATAAAGACTCTGTGGGTTTTATGGATTTCTACTTAGAGCTTCTTCTGCAGACAGTTAATTTGGGCCTGCAGGGATTTTTTTATTGGGTCTCATTTTTACTGCTTAACTTGTTCAATGCAAAAACACTCTGTTCTGATCAGTGGTGGTTGGTCCTTTTCAAGATTAGGGCTCTGCATCAAAGGTCCAGCCAGTTGAGTGTTCTGCAGAAAATCTTGAATCTTCTGTAAAGTTGGACCTTATATGGCTTTAGAACACTGTAGATGAAATGATCACAGCATGAAAGCTCTATTGCCTATTGGGACTAGAGCTTCTTCTTCCTCTCTCTTTGAGCTTAGTCTAGTTGTCCTTAATCTGCATTTTGTCAAAAACCAAAATGCTCAGCTGAGTTTGGCATCACAAGCCTGTCAGTTTAGATTAGGTTAAAGAACCCAACAGCATCATTGCTCCCTGTCTTTTTCCATCATCCTGAAATGTGCCTCCGGTTTGACCTCTGAACTTTAAACACTTGATTCTATAGCATTTCAGATGGATTCAAGATATAAACAGGACTTTTTCAAAGGGTGGTTCTTTCCCTTAGCAGCTGTTATGTTGGAAATTCGCTGCTGTCCACATTTATGACCCTCCTTCATTAAGTATAACGTAAATGTTGCAAAAAGGATGATATACGACCTTTAACATTTTAATAAGGTCAATCTTTAAAGTGAGAAAAATATTTTTAATGCAATACAAAATGGAAACTCCAAAAGTAGTAGAGATGTATTTTAACATGTACCTTTTATTCTTTATGGAAATTCATCATGATCACATGACTGAAGCATGCTTTGATTATTTATTAAAAGGATGACCAGACCTACAAAGAATCTGCCCCATTTATTTAAAACTGCAACTTCCTTCAATACAATTAGGCCAAGTGAGGAAGTGTGTGCGTGTGTATCTCCAGAGGGGTCTCCTTTCTGTGATTACACCCAGAGGGTCCCTACAGGATGCAGCCTCTTAAATCTCTGTCAAAAACTGCTTTGTCATACCAAACACATACACAAAATAAATGAGGTTTTGATTGATATGGAGAAAATGTGTCATATTTTCACAAAAAACATGGTTGGATCAAGCAGATTTTTCATAAATCCAAAGAAAGATGCAGAGCACATCCACACCTCTGATCCTGGCTGACTAACAAGCTTCCTATTAAACAAACACATTCTTTCTGCAGCCTCCCCTCCCCTCAGGTCCATCACAACTGGAATCCACCCTCCTAAATAAAGCAGGAAACAACAGACAAGTCACCCATGTAGGCAGGCTGAGACAGCGATTCCTGCAGCGACCTCCTCCCAGCACACACTCACACATGAAGCGGAGGTGGCATCATGTTCAGACATCCTTGTCTGTGCTGTTCCATGTGCGTGTCGTGCAATGTCACAGCCGGCAGCCCTTTAACGTGATGGATTCAAGCAGACAGGTGCTTAAATCAGCCAGAACGCACAAACATGGGGCCTCCCACTGAGCTGCCACCACGCTCCTTCCTACCCCACTCACACCTCCAACAGAAATCAACATGCTAAGGAGGGAAGGGTCTTTGATGTGTTTTATGTGCCTCTGGTTTATGCGAATATAAATAAGGACACACTCGGCTCTCTCTGATGTACACTTTTAAGTAAAGATGCAAAAGAGAAAAAAGGAAATATCATCACTTGTTGGTGGTTTTTAGTCTTCAGAAATATTCTTGTTAGTGGGTTAGCTTGGCCAGCTGACAGACCAGACTGGCTCAGTCTCTATAGAAATACATGATGACTTGCAGGATGAATTCTGCCTCTACAATACTTTGACATGACATAAAACTTACTTTTCAGCCTCTCCGTTCATCAAATCAACAATTAGGATTTCTAAGCACACAGTTAATAGCTACAGTGCCCTCCATAGTTAGCAGCCTGAATTAAGATATGCAAAAGTCTTGAAATAAATGAATATTTTAGCATGGAAGATCAGTCAAACTTTGAAAATACAAAATTGTCTAACTTGAGTACATTGGTTAAATTGAAGATTATAGCTCACTTTATGGAAATACAGTTTTTGACATATTACTACTTACTTAATTATTACTGATACCCCAGTTATTGGTATCTCTAACACCTCTGATGCACTTTTTTGTTGTTTTAAAGAGAATTAAAGGGTTAAAGAACATTTCATAGTGATGCCGTCCTGTTTGATTGGCTGCAAATATATCATCACACAAAAGCTTATTTCTTTCACGTTATCTTCAAAAGGGTAAATGCAAGAAAACATACCATCCACAAGTCAGACAGCAGCTATTATAAAACAAAAATAAGAGGGCACTGGAACTACACGTATGACAAAAGAGGTTTGAGAAGGACCCACGTTTACTTTACAATACCACACAGTTACCAGGATAATAAGGGAGGTTCTCTGTTCTTCTCTGGGCAAACAGTTTTACAACCGCAACTAATATACCTGATATTTGTACTTTTTTCAGAAATACTAATGTTTGTACTCTAATTTACTTTTAAATTAACATTAAAAGCACAGAATAAATGCTAATAAACTCACATGCACAGCTAAGAAACTCCACCTTATACCTGCACAAAATTACAATGCAGAGTTTTGTTTTTCTATGCACAGGCAGAGTGGAACCTGAGGTGAGAATGTGACAGCTGAATATAATTTAACAGCTAGTGTGTTTCTGTTGTTTTTGTTTCTGTATTAAAACAAAAGATTGAATACTGGTGGGAAATGAAATGCAAAGAGAAACAAGAATCGACATAAAACCATAAAAATATTTTCAGTCAACCCTCAGTTCATATTACTCTGTATAATTCAATAATAAAACATGGCGCTCATGATAGAGATTCTTTATGTTTACTTTTGAATTTCCTGCATGTGTGCAGCTCTGGTAGAAACCTTGCTTTTTTACATATGTTTGAATAAATCATGTTTAATGTTATAATGACTAAGTGCCAGGTAAAAGGGGTTTCTGAACTTGTAATTACATGGGGGAGACTCAGGATCAAATCATAAAAAAACAATAAACCTGCCCAAGTTAAAGACTTAATGAGTAGATATTCTATGTTCTATCTAATCTATTAACAATACAGGTAATTATTCTGGTTTACTCTAAACCAACTTGACAGGCTCTGTTATTGGGTCTGGTTGGCTGAGCAGGTAGAAGACAGGAAGTGGCTTAGAGCTCCAGCCTGACACAAAACAATGTTAGAGAATAGGCCTTAACGTGAAGTTCAGAGCTTAGTCATTGAGCTAAGACTAAAACTATAATAATAGTTATGAGAAGAAATAATTGAAAAACAGACAGTCTATCCCTGAATCAGCAAGCTTTCAATCACGTGATTTTCTTTGAAAGGAATATATATATATATATATATATATATATATATAAACTTGTAGTTTATGCTCTGCTTTAGGGCAGCAATGGTTGCTCCTTTGCCAACCAGAGAGGAACTGAGAGTAGATTTGTCACCTGAATGGTAATTCTCACTTCCCGTAATAAGCAGATAAAAAACAAAAAAAAAGCATCATACATTGACGTGGGAAAACATTAAATAGCAAGACTGTTTAGATCTTCATTCCCACTTCAATAAGTGATGCCAATATATGGCAGGCAGCTGTACCAGCCTTTTCCCAATATTTAAGTTAAACTGAATTCACCGACATCGTCAAACCAATGGGAAACCAAGTCTCTGAATAAACTCAGGTACGCTTTTATGGCTGAACCGGATGGCTTTAAGGAAATCAAACAGAGTAAAAAAAAAAAAAGAAAACAACATACACTTACTGATTAACTTGAATAATTCTTAATTATCTACTACAAATATCAAGGAGATGTCATCAAAAAAGCTGTTCAATATGAAAAAAAAAACAGACCAGCATGTCTCTCTATCTTTACTCACATTGATGATTAGAGTCAGCGGCTCTCCTGAATGGTGTTTGATCTGCTTCTCCTTGTTGGCGGTGAAGAACTGAGGGTCCTCCACATATCCCAACTGAAAGTGCTCTTTATGATTCTCTCTGTCATTCTCCACAGTCCTGTCATCAGAGAAGCTGGGGCTGTCCCCTGTGTAGCGGACCCCATTCAATATAAACTGCACAGATGTTTCCTGGGACTGGCTGGACTCCGGAGACAGACAGATGATAGTAGAGGTGGACTGCACGGTGCAGTTCTGCAACAGATTAGGACAGATATAAATCTAAGACAGACTTTTTAGATAATAATATTGTGTTTTGCATGTAGGATGGCTTATGCATCGCTTACTGTTTGCCCTATTTCCAGAACATGCATGATGACACTCTGAACCAGATTAAACCCTTGACCTTTAACTGTGATGGTCCTGCCACCACTGCAACACAAACACAAAATAATTTTTACATTTTAATCAGAAAGACAAGTCCATAATTCCCTCAGAGTGTTCAAACAGGGTATACACCTGAGGAAGCTCTTAGTTGGGTGGATGGAGCTGATAGTTGGGTTCTTCTCATAGGTGTACATTTCGCTTAGCTCCATTTCCTGACAAGGATGGTCCTCAAACTCCACACACACGGTCACCGGCTCAGAATCCACCTCCAAGGTTGGAGGCATGATGCATTTAATCATTTGATCTGTTTTTCTGGAAAGAAAAATATGTCAAAAGACATAAATATCAACACTCGAGATTTTTAGAGAAAAAAGTTGAATCCAAAAAATGTTTCTGATTACAGCTGCAGTTACATTTTGTGCTGCTTGGCAGACTTTCACAAGAATGGTGGAGCTATTTTGGTATGCGCTATGGCAACAGCTAGAAGTGCTGAATTTAATCTTGTGAGAAGTTATGCAGAACTTGTAAAGCAATGCACTCTGAATATTTAATTGTCACTTCATGCATTTAATATCTGCTATTGAAAAAGGAAAGCTATTATGTGGAAAGGAGAAAGAAACCATGCAAATGATTTCTAATTGTAATGGGTAGAAACTTGCAAAGCAGACAACTTGAAAAGGAAAAGGTTAAAAACTAGCTTGTACTCACTCTGTGATGGTGCATTCCTGTGTTTTGTTGACCTTGACTCTAACCTGTGAGCCAATGTCTAAATGTTTTCCATGAATTGTCACTCTGGTTCCTCCAGCAGAAGAACCATTCTTTGGATCTATGAAATGCACACTGGGGACCTGCGTTCAGAATAACGATGCAACACACAGAAAACAAGACAGCGGATTTATAACGGGACACACAGCAATGTCTCTCACTGGCTTAATTAGACAAAATTTCTTCTTCATGATGCTTTTCTTTGCAACACATAAAACCACTTCACAGAGATTTAAATGTCCAATTTCTGCAGATTGGCAGAGATGGTGGTGACTATAACAGCAGAGACATGAATAAAACTGTGAAGACAGCCCACGTTGCAGCACGTTTCTGTGCTGCTGAAGCCATTAGCTGGCCCAGGCCAAACTAGTTCAACAACTCTGTACTTTCTTGCAGTATTTTTACAAAATGCAGTTAATACTGCTGGATTTTACTTGGATGCCCCAAAATAAAATCTACTTTCGATGTTCATTTAGAAAATCTTGGACATTATTATTCAATTGGCTCAAATTAAAGTCAAGGTTGCTACTGGGAGGAAAAAAGATGAAAAGAAAAGTGCTCCAACATAAGAAGTGAAAACTGGGAATGTAAAAAAGTTGAACACAGGTGGCTGCAGTCTGGACTCCAGGTTCATTATACGGTGAGGAAAATAAGTATTTGATCACTGCTATTTTGCAAGCTCTCCCACTTCGAAATCATGGAGGGCGTCTGAAATTGTCATCGTAGGTGCATTTGTATGATACAGCTGCATATGAATTTCTGAACACCTAACTATCAGCTAGAATTCTGCCTGTTAGTTTTCCTTCAAAATGTCCACCTCCACTCCATTTATTATCCTAAATTAGATGCATATGTTTGAGATCGTTGGCTGCAAAAGACACATAAAACCAGTAAGAGTCCAACTACTACAGTAACAAGGCCAAGACCAAAGAGCTGTCCAAAGAGACTAGAGACAAAATTGTACACCTCCACAAGGCTGGAAAGGGCTTTAGGGAAATTGCCAAGCAAAAAAGGTCCACTGTTGGAGCAATCATTAGAAAATGGAAGAAACTAAGTATGACTGCCAATCTCCCTCGGGCTGGTGCTTCATGCAAGATCTCACCTCATGGGATCTCAATGATCTTAAGAAAGGTGAGAAATCACCCCAGAACTACAAAGGAGGAGCTGGTCAATGAATTGAAAAAAAGGTGGGACCACCGTTTTTAAGCTTGCTGTTGGTAATACACTAAGATGTCATGGTTTGATATCATGCATGGCACAGAAGGTTTAAACAGCTAAACTCCTTCCTAACAATGAACAGCAGCTTCCATGTCTTCAGGTTTCTGTGCGCACTACAGTATGGAGTCTGCTCTTGTCAAGGTCTACAGTTGATTTCTCTATTTTTATTTCATTTTGAGGCACTAGTGGTTCATTTTTCAACAGTAGGCTGACAGGAAATGGGATATGAGAGAGGGGGGGAGAAATGCGGCAAAGGAATACAGGTCGGATTCAAACCCAGGTTGGCCGTGTTGAGGACTAAGGCCTTCGTACATGGGTCGTGCGCGCTAAGCACTGTGTCACCTGCCACTCATTTCTCCATCTTATAGCACTGGACTGATAATAATAATCCTACTTGAAGGATGGGGACTTTTTTTGTCAGCAGGTGAAAGATCACAAAAATCCCACATGACTTTTCTCAAGGGTCCATCTTAGGGCCTCTCCTATTCAAAGACATCAACACATGGATTTGCAAACAATGTTCTTCATTGGAATCAGAACAAAACTGAAGTAATATTTTAGGTGCAAATGAAGTGTTTAAAAGTTAGCACATCACTTCAGTTAATAAAACTAGAAACCACTAATTAGGTTTGAAATCTAGGTGTATTGGTGGACCTTTAAAGGCACATGAAGACACTAGAAAAGCCTGTCTTCCACCACCTAAAGAACATCTCAATGTTTAGAGTTGATTAAGACAACAGTGTCTTCACAGGTCTGTCTAGAAAGTCAATCGGACAGCTGCAGTTGATCCAGGATGCTGCCGCCTGAATCCTAACTACAACTAAGAAGGCGGAGCACATCACTCTGAGACAGAGAAAGAAAAAACAAACAAGTCAGTGGGGAGGCTTAATAGCTATGAACAGAGAGAGAGCCATAGTTTCAATCTGTCAACACAACTATCATTTGTGGACTTCATAAATCTGGCCTAAGTGCACAATTGGAAAGAAAAAAAACCATTACTAAAATAGAACCACGAGATTACCAGTTTGTAATGAGTTTCATGTAAGGTACACAGCAAACATGTGGAAGATGTTCTGGTTGCATACAACATGAACTGAACATTTTGGCTAATATTCAAAATACTCTGTAATATAGGAAAACTATCACTGAGCATCAAGCTGAACAAACAATCCCCATTGAGAAACATGTTAAGAGTATCTATTGGACATGGGATATGAAAGCCAATCAGAGGTGAGGCTTGCTTAAATATGAAAAGCTGAAGAGAGAAAAACTACAAAACTTGCAGCTGTAAAGTAAGGCGATGAAAGGAAGTATAGTCATGGGGAGGGAGCATTTTTCATTTGCAAATAATTTATGTTTTCACTTATGTGTTTGTGTACACTGCAAAAACAATCTACAAATAAGTAAAAAGATATATAGTGTATTTACCCTTAATTTCAGTAGGTATCTGCCAATGAAATTAGTATGTTTACTCTTAAAATAATATAATTAGATAATATGCACTTGAAATAAGACAATGCAATTGTTTTTTCTTATTTCAAATGTAAATTGTCTTGTTCCATTGGCAAAGTGTCTCACTTACCTCCTCAATTCAAGATAAAATGCACTTATAAAAAAAAAAAAAGACTTATTATGATTTAACATTTTTGCAGTGTAGGACATGAAATCTCAAAACAAACTGTAGTATATGGTTGGGGAAATGTTTTTTTTATATAAAGCTGCTGATGAATGTGTATGCAAAAAAGTATGCATGGACACACAACCTATATACATAGAAACTATATGTATATATAAAGATAGTCCTGGGGCGAAACATCCTCATTCATATCTGAAGCTACCGAATCAGCATTCCTGCTTTTTCAAAACTTTCTATCCCCTCCATGAACCTCGCCTCCAGAGGTGGCTCTTATCCTTGCTGACAGGATTCACTTCCTCAGTGAGCAGGGATGGGGCAGACCTATTGTGCTTCTCTGTGTCAATGTGGGTGGAAGGAGGCAGATGTTTCCGTTCAGAATTTTGAGGAAGGAGATGCAGCAGCGACACACATCCTGTCTCCTAAACAGTTTTTCCCCTTTTTCCCTATATCTTCCCCTTCAGCCTTGCTCTCTCATTGAGCATCTTAGAGATAAAAAGGAAAAAAAAGCCTAAGAGGAGTTCCCACAGCAGAAACCCTCCTCTAAACTCTCTGTTACAGTTTCTTCATCTTTATGTATCATGATGGGTTTTCAGATTGGGGTTATTTCTCTGCGGGATGACTCATGGACAGAGCTGCCCTCAGAAGCTTCTGAAACGATGCTGTGAATTATGAAAGACTCTTTGTCTATGAACACACAGAAACAAATGGCTTACATGGGTATTTCCACAGGCTGAATGTCCTTACTCCAATGAGATGTTTGCGTGGGCAGAGGTTAATTTCCACAGCCCTGGCCAGGTTCCATTGGCCACTGATAAATTCAGAGTAAAGGGGGCATTCTAGCAGTCTCTATATTTGTTTTTGTTGGAAGAGAAAACTACATGACAATTGCTCCTAGCTTCAGCTCAGATGGATGTTTGAAGATTCCCACACACCAGCATTCCTCTGAACCATAAAACACATCTGTTAACACTCAGCTGACACTCTTGGGAAGGCCTTCCCAGTGGGAAGGAAAAGAAAAGAGAAGAATGCGGAGGAAGAAACGGACAGAAGGGAAAGCAAAACACCAACAGGAGAGTCGGAGGCTGATGAATACTCACCAAGTATGCAAAGCTTTCCTTTGACATCCCCATCCCGCTCTGATCCACTTCCACACGAACAGAATCCGTCCTGTCATGTTCAGACCTCCCGGTGCGACACACGAGCCTGAGGATGGAGCATCACAGCGAGAGATCAGTTAATAAAAACACAATCTGGATAACACAATACAGCATACAATTTTGATTTAATAAGGACTTTAATCAAGCCAAATTGTGTGTGAGGGAAATCAGATCATGACGGCTAAACAAAGACATAATATATCTCAGAGAATGGCCCTTATGAGCTAATTCATCAATCCCTATTGGATTTACATATTGAATCAAATAAAGCCTCCAAGGTATCAGATATGAGCAGATGTAAAGTTCAAAGCCCCCCTGACCAAATACGTCTAGCCACAAAGGAGATTAGGAGGGCTGCTGAGGCTTGTTCTCTTGCCTCCTGGCTGTGATTAAACCCTCTGCCACCACTGCACGCTCTGCTGGGACGACTCGTATTAATGACACAGTGGAGAACCTAGGCACAGGGACCCACTGCTCTGGGACCTCAGTGGGATAAATGTACCAGGGGCGGGATATAACCTTTATCTCTTCAATGATCCCCTCCAGGTTGACAGCTTGTTGGTTTATTTAGTCTGCTGCCTGCTGCTGCAGAGGTTAGAAACTCTCAGCTAGTGATTTGATGACTAGAAGAAATTGTTGGGAATTTGAAGAGCTAAATTATTCAAACCTATAGGACTTCTTCATATTTCCTCATCTTATAAAAAGATTTTTAACCTGATTTCATGCAATAAACTAACACAAACTACTGCACACTGAAAAGGAGAAAGACAAAGAATATATGGTTTTTAAAATCTCTGAGGATTTTGTTTGCCTCCCCTTTTGCAATGACATCCTTAAATCAAATTACTGCAACTAATTTTCCTCTTAATTATCATAGTTAGTAGCCAGTCTATGCATATCCATATATCAGTACACATATAATTGTCCTATGACGACATGGGAGGTTTGTTGGAGAGCGTTAATGGTGGTGGCTGCATCATGATGAGGCATTGCTTTCCTGCAGTTTGAGCAAAGGGCTTGATTAGAGTTGATGGAAAGTGCAATCGACTAAATAAGGGCTGTCATATTCCAGTTTTATAGGATCTGTGTCCTTAATCCTTTAGATCTTTCCTGTCCAGCACAGCTGGAACAAATGGCTGAATCGCCTCATTGGCTTCCAATAAAGCCTTAAAGAGCCCCGTTAATGACCAGGTCTTTGATCTGGGGAGTAAGAGCAGTGAGACGTCTAAAGGAGGCAGGATATCAGCCCATGATTCCTGGAGTTGATACTGTGGAAATATATTCAAGGCAAATCTTGGAAGAATATAGAACCACACATATAACTATTATTAATCTGCAACAACTGTAAAGTTTGTAAAAGTTTGCTACTTTCTAACATGCAGGGCACAGTTTGTACTAAATTATCTTATTCAGTTTAATATTTCTTAGAATTCTATTTCATAAATGTGCATTTATCTTATGCTGCTGTTTGTTTTATTATCATATTTATATGTATCTCTGTTATTGCATTTAACTATCACTTTGCTGCTGACACAACATCATTTCCAACGGGACTAAGTAGGGAGAGTAGCTGTCCTGTAATAGAAATATATTACATATTGTTTATTTGATTCCAGCTTCATCTTGTCATATTTCGCTATGCCCCTAGACAAGGCACATAACAATAGCTCCTTAACGATTTGGGTATTTGTTTATGAATGTGGGGTAGTGTGGCTATAGTGCAAAGAGCTTAAACTGTTAGTAAGATTACAAAACGGCTATATAAATATATTTCTATTCTATTCTAGTCTATGAAAACATGTTAAAGACTTAATAAATGGGGAAGTGTATTAAGCCTGGTTTATTCTCAGAAACCAGGTCATCTATCGCAGTTAACGCAGATATGCGTTAACTGACCAATCAGATCAGATAGGCCTCTGATTTGGCAATTCGACATCCGCTCTATACTATGTGTATTTCCTGTTTGGTACCTTACCGGCTTGTTTTGTTTGTATCACTGCCATTGTGGAAAACGACTCATGAAGATGGAGCAGCTAGAGGAGCGAGTTTGCAAAGACGTAAGAAAGTACCCACATTGGTATGACTCTCGTTCTCCACAGCACGAGGACAGCACATATTCGAGCAATTCACGGAAGAGAAACACGCCACCCACCTCGCCCCCAATCCTAGCTACTTCGTGATTGTCCCTCTTGTGTTGTGGTGTGGAATAACATAGCGCAGGCCATGCTTCAAAATCAAAGCATAAGTCAAAAATATCTGTGTCATACATGTACCTGCGACAAGCCAGCTGTGACAGACTGCTGCGGGAGTAAACACAGCCCTTAAGGTCCCTTCCATATGATCAAAAATATTCAGCCTCAAAGATTTTATTTAAGGATGGTAAAGGTGGCTGAATGCATATGCTCATATTTTTCCTTCTTCTTCACAATAACAGTATGCACTCATTTGTGTACAGCTGCCAGATAAAATTCAACTGAAATACATTGTGGTTTGTGGTTTTAACGTGAAAAAACGGGGAAAAAGGTTTAAAGGCTATGAATACTTTTTGTGAATCACCATGTATATGAGGAAGAGCTGTGCTTCAAGCTTGTCTGCCTGTACATTCAGGTTAGTCAGAGATACGGTCAAGAAATTGGGGCTAAAACTAAAAGGAAATCTGTGCATGAGAGGGTTGTTAAATATGTAATTCAAACTGAAACGTTGTACGTGCTTGCTATATCTAAGACTGAACCACTGTAGCGTTTAATGAAGCCCATTTAAAGTGTGAATTTTGCTCCTTTGCCTGAGTGGCTGTTGAAAATACTCTAAAATAACCTGCAGTATCTGTAGACCCTGCTGAGGCCTACAGTGCTGCTCATTAATAACAAGAGCATCAGGTAAAGAATGTCATTACCCTCAAATTAAACTCCTGCCATTACCTGGCACGAGGCCGCTCTTTGAGGGAAATACGTAATTTCACAGGCTGTAATTTGGAGAAGAATGAAAAGGGACAAATGTAATCAAATGCAAGTTCCCAAGTTCAAATCTGAGGGACATAAGAGACCAGGAAGTCTGTATGAGACTTAACATTGGGCGTGTTTAGAAGGTCTGAGGGTTATCAAAACAGTATATCATGTTATTAAACATTATACCGACAGGCCAATTGCCCTAATATAATATTAGAAAATGTGTGATATTTGAGTGCTTTAGCTTATATTACTAAAAACAAAACAAACATCTCCTAAGACAAAAGCCACATGAAACCTATGATTTAAACTTTCGACAGAGAAAATGTAATTACCACCCCTACAGTGAACGGATAAAATGAACTAGACAGGTTTCTGTTTGTTTTGGGGCTGCTACTGTAGCTTTTCTTGTAACTAAAACCCAAATATTGCACAAGACCAACAGTTTCCCACTGTAATACAACCACAGTCATACATTATCTTGCATAAGCCCACAAGTGTTGAAAACCTTGAATTTTGGGGGGATTTTAATAAGTTGAATTGAAAGAGTTCAATAGATTTTATTTGACAGACCCGTATATGTTAAAATGAAACATGGTTTTCTAAATAGTCTACAAACTTTGCACAATTAAAATATATTTTTCTAGATAGAGTTAGATTCAGGTCTGGGCTCGGATTGGACCATTATGTCTTAATTAACCATTGTAGGTCAAAATGTGTATTAATGGTTGTTTTTCCTGCTGGAAACTGGACTTCCACCCAAGCTTCTAAGCTTTTTTCAGCATTTATCAAATGTTTCATTATAACTGCCTTGCCTTCATTCGTCTCCCCATTAGCTTGGAATCTCCTCAGCTTCCTCTCTGGTAAGGCAAATTAATCCTACAGAATGATGCAGGTGAAGCACGGTGGTGGTAAGCATGATGTGGTGCTTATACTGGATCTGCAGTGTTCCACTTTTCCATGTGTTTGCTGTGTCCCCTAGATAGCTAATAGCAAACTACAGACAGGAATTTTTATGACCTTTTTTCAGTGATGGCATTTTTCTGCTCATCCCTACATAATGGTTAGATTAGATAAGTTCACTGGTATTGGTTAGCTTAGGATTCTGTCACCTCATCTATGCATCTCTGCAGCTCCTCCAGAGTTTCCATGGACCTCTTTTTTTTTTTTTTTTTGGACTAATGCTCACTCATCTCTGACTGTTTATTTACATTCCTTGGTAGGTTTGCAACTATACAATTTCTACGGCCGAACAATGCTTTAAGATTCATTTAGGGGTTTATATGCAGAGTGCCTAAATGCATAAAAAATAAATTTTGCTGATTTTTATTTGTAAAAAGTAAAAATGGTTACAAGGCATGTTGTATTTTTTATGATGGTTCTCTAAGAGACTGCAACACAAAAAACAAAAGACCGAAATGGCTACGTTCATACTGCAGGCCTTGATGCTCAATTCCGATTTTTTTTTTTTAAATCCGATTTTTTTACATTGCCGTTCATATTTCCAAATATATGCGACTTGTATATGATCTCCTGTGTGAACTGCAGTCATAGAACGCGAGTGTCCCGCATGCGCAGTAGTAGACGCATTTACGTTACAGGCCAGCATGCTCTCTTTTTCCGGGAGTAAACATGAATGGTAGTGCCGGCGCGCATCTAGCGGTTTTTCTTACCATAAAAACTAAAAGCTTCTGCGGAGCAAGACGCATAATAGTGACCTTTGTCTGGTATTAATGACGTTCAGGTCGGATGAATCCGACCTGGCCATTCAGACATAAGTCGCATTGGAAAGATCTGATTCGTATTAGATTCAGGACCACATAGCCAAGTGGCCTGGGTGGGATTGGAAAAAATCGGATCTGTGTTGTTCAGACTGCCAAGAAAAGATCAGATCCAGGTTGCATATGGGCAAAAAAATCAGATTTGGTTCACTTCAGGCTGCAGTGTGAACATAGCCAAAGGTGGTGGATGTATTTCTTATTCCAGTCAAAAGGATATAGTGAGTCCCATCAGGAATAAACAGAGCAAGACTGACCCCTGGTCCCCATTCCAATGCCCACACACTACAGAAGAATCATGGTTGACAAAGGGCAATATTTGGGCAAGTACTGAAGAGTCTCCTATCATTTCCCCAGAGCGTCTGATGAGGACCATCAACAATCAGCTCAGGGTGTGTGTGTGTGTGTAGATGCAACTGTGTTGTCTAAATCTTGCTAAATGGACAGGGCGAGGGCCACTTAGCTTTTGAATGAAACTGATAAGAAGGGCGGTGTGAAAAATTTTCGACAGATATCAAGAGACGCACTTCAAGTAAATGAGCTGCGCCCAGGCTGACATTGCCATTAATTAACATGTCAACACAGAGTGAGAGGAGAAGAGTTCTTCCAGAGCTGCACACTTTCCTTCTCAGCACACAGATGTGAACTTTGGCCTTTTCCAGCACACGATCAGGCACCTGTCTCAACAGCCTCAGTAAATGGGGTCACAGACGTAGGCGCTGTGCTTGTATGCCAAAGGGTGTGGGACTCTAAGAGAGCCATTCTGAACTTGAAGTGTCGTGAATGAGGATAATTAAAGCAAAAGACTCATACGTCTTTAAAAACTGCCAAGTGACAGACACTATTTTGATCCATATATTTTTAATAATCTTATATTCCTGTTTATAGGGATGCAAGGAGGGCTATTAATGAGTCTAAATCATATCTATTCAAAAAGACTACATAAAAAGTCTCACTGTCTATAATAAGACTGAATTATTTGTTAAATACATATATATGTATATCAGATAGTGAAATAAGAATTTCTAATATCTGGTTTAAACTCCTATTTTTTCTGTTTAAATGACCAAATGTTGAAAGTTGATGTTGAAAAACACGTGAGTGTAGATGAAGAGATAAGGTCCAAGTTGATCAGCCACGGGATGCACCAACAACAATAGAGCCGTGAAGATTTACTCATGCATGTGTATGCAAGTCAAAAGTGCTGACAGTGTCAGATGCACTAACATGTTGTGATTTGTTATTGCATCTTCCAGCAGTGAGGATGAGCTCCTCTGTCACAGCAGCCAGGAGCCAATGAGAAATGGCAACAGGAGATTTCATCATCCCCGGAGTGAACTGTTTTTTCTTTTCCAGCTTCGGAAAGGGAAGGGTTGCGGATGTGTCAAGCTTTTGGAGTGACAGGTGAGACCCGCAGGTCACCCTGGAACTGGTTTTAAAACAATGATTGGCTTCACTGGAGCACGACCAGATAAACACTTCTATTCAAGGAACATTACAGATACCGAATAGAAGTTTTGGATGTAATTGCGGAGTTACTGAGCTCTGTTTCGCCAGTGTCAAAGCAGGGTCCTGCTGTCTCCATGGTGACAGTGCGATGGTCCCCGAGCCACGAGGGGATAGGAGCAGAGTCATTTAAATTGAGAGATGTGCTGCATAATAATATTTGTGGAAATTAGCATTGTGAATACATAAAAACTAACCACGAATGCAGGGTCAAGATTATTTTTGAAGAGTAGAAAAAGGCAGATGCTATGTAAAAAGAAGTTTAATAGTAGGCTAAGCTGTTTGCAGGCTTTTTTTCTTTTTATTTCAATCAATAAAATCTAGTGTATCAAAAACTGAAAATAACTGCTGACAACTTTTCTGTCTTGTAAGAGATTTTCTTTTTCTTAAAGTGTATTTACTGCTAAAATAAATGGAGTGTAGGCGATTGTTGGACCAAGAACTTCAGATAATTGGGATTATGAATACAGCATAAAAGTACCATGGTAACTTTCCTGGTATGTTAGGAGAGGAAAGCATAAAGTTCCCATAATTCCCCAAAATACGGGACCGAAAACAACCTTAAGTAGGTTGATTTCGGTTTCTCTCCACTCTGCCGCCAGAATCTTAGACCTTGAATTCTATAATAAGATCCAAATGTGTTTTATCTGAAAATAGGACTTTGGACCAGTCAGTCCAGTCCTTTTTCCTACTTACTAAGATGTTTCTGATGTTTCTTAGGTTCAGGAGAGGTTTAACACAAGCATTGGAAAAGTTGTAGCCCATGTCCTTTAAATGTTGCTGTCCAGTAACTGTTGAAGCTCCTGCTGCAGTCAGTAACTTGCGGATCTCCCCAAAGTCTTGTATCTAATGTGCTTTAAAATCTCCTTGATGCTGCAGTTATCCTTGCTCCTTCTTTTCCTTTTATTACAACACCTTTTTCTTTCCCCCAGTTTTCCTTTAAAATGCTACAGCATATGATACAACACTCTGTTAACACTAGCTTGTGGTGTGAGTCATGCCTTTCTTCTGGACATCAAGTCAGGAGTCCTTCCCATGGCTTTTTCGGCAACAGCAGCATAAATATGTTTTAAAAACAGATTTTTTTTGTACAACCTTTCATAATATTCACAGAATTTGAGGTTTACATTCACTTTAAGCCATCATTAATGCTACAATATTTGAATACTTCAATAAGTCCTTGGGCAAAATCAGGCAAACTGTATCTGCCTCTAGCTGAAAGCATGGCCTTTTTTCTATTTAGTTGTAATGGGGTGACCAAATGCTTAGGACAACTTAGCAGCCTATAAACTCAACAGTAATAGAGTTTGAAAAGCATGATTGCATCTCAGGAGACTGCGCCTGTTTTCAGTATATGGGAAAAGATAATGTACAAAGGGAAATCAACAATTTCCATGATGATGAAGAGATAACAAAGCACATTTTGTTGCAATACTGTCGAAACCTGATCTCCAAAGCATGACTGGACAGGCTGGTGAATCATTCAAAGACTAAAGATCCAGTGTAAAACCATGAGACATCTCAGCACTCAGAGAAAAAAAACACCTGGTTCTGCCTGCACATACATTTGGTTATGCATCAGCTTATTGTGCCATGACTTAATTTGGAAACAAAGTAACAATCTGTTTTTAACTGTGTAAAGCCAAAACCCTTAATGTAGAGAAGCCGTAGTATTCTATAGGCTCGTAATAGAACCCTTATAACAATTATTGTGTTCTTACTTTGTGACTATTATGCTGTAGATACACAGTTGCCACATGAACACATTCACATAAATTATAAGGGTAGCGTGATCTGATAGCCTCTAGGCCCAATTAAGGCACTTTTGAATGATCTATAAAAGAGCAGCTGACTGCACTCAGTCCTGATCTCTGTTTTTTAACTAGTGACAGATGGAGAAAGTCATGCCATGTTATTTTCCAGTACAAGGATTTCGGAAATATAAAAACACAGTGTTTATATAGTGATTGTAAGATTGCACATCAAGTTAGAATCTCAATGATGTATTAAAGGGTACAGATTACCAAGGGAAAAACTAAGCTCTTCAAACTTCTTTAGCTGCTAAGGTAGTAATTATATACATGGCATTGATTTTAATGCCTTGTTATTAGCATACTGTACAAGCCTCAGCTGTGAGAAATGCTGTAAGAATTTCAGGAATCCACCTAAGTCTCAGCATCAGTACCTCCTTAATCCTAAATGATTCAGAAGAATATAAAATCTAAAATCTGAACAATACAATCTGAATGGCAACATTCCCAACATCATATTTTAGGCACCTATCATAAAAGATCTTTACTGCATTAGATCAGCAAAAGGACATGTTGTGCAGCAAATTCACAGATATTCATTTTCAATTTCAATACCAAGTAGTTGTATGCATTATTTACATATTCTTTAGAAACTATAATAAAGCTGTGACTTTAATCATCAAAAAAAGCTATATGGCTATTTACAAACAAAGGCATGTGTAATCATACTAATATTAGTCCGTGTTTAAAAAAAATTTAGTCACTTCAAAAAAATCTTGAAAATAACTTGAGGTAGCAGGAGAAAAAAAGTATTTTTCTAGAGATGCAATCATGCAATCATTCACCTGAAATTTGAATTAACCCATTTTCCCCTCCGTCATCTGATAGATGATTAGCAGGTCAAAATGTATGTTTTATTTTTTTGGTTGGCCGCTAAATGATACAAAATTAAGATTTCTCCCCAATTTTTAGCCCATAAAGTCATCAACCAAAAAATTACTGCCTTCATCAACGAACCTCCAGAACATTTTTTTCTTTGCCTCTAATTTGAGTTGCAGTCCTTAAGAAACATTAATTAAAAAAAAAATCTAAATCAGTATCTCAGACATCACAAAAAAAATGCCTGACAAGTGCATCTCCAATTATTCTTCTATACATTCTACTCTATAATTTAAGCCAGTAAATAAAAAATTGTGGAGTATTTCCAATGATCAGGTAGTTGCCTTTGAAGCCATATCAACCAATATGACCTCAATATTTTAGAACACAAAACCAATATTTCCCCCTAAAGACCTAGACAACATAGAGCCCAGTTCCCCCTTAGTAACCACTGTAAGCACTAAATTGGAGGAGTTGTGTAAAAATATTTTTGAAGCTTTTTTTATGTGTTCCCAGCTGATAAGGAATTCCAGAGCAGAGGGCTTGGTTCCTGTTTTCAGTCAGTGTTGGCAGCTCTGACTGTGCTGTCTGAGTTAAGGCACAACATGCTGCGGTCCAAGACACTCACTTCAGTTTCTCCCAACAGCTCTGAAAAAACCTTTCTATTCTCTATTTGATTTGTCTTTTCTTTTGCATTTGTCCATCTCTGCTCACTGTCCACCTGATCACTCACTTTTTACAACGAATCTTAGGTTACTATGACAACAGGTAATTGGCACCTATCATCACAAGTCCCGGCTGCCACGTTGCTGCATATTTTAACAGGTCTTTAAATAAAAAATCTTGCTATGACTTTTCTCAGCCCTCTTTTTTGACACTTTTGACAGCATGGATAATTAAGTAAGTACAAGGTGCAAGGAATCAGCAGAAAACACTCTGACCCCCAAACGCGCAGTGCGACTTTGTGACTCCTAATTGTAATTTTTGTTTGAATACTCACTCTACAGAGACAGTATAGCGCTCAGGTAGCAGTTCACAGGGGACGTCTCCTATGGAGACTTTCAGTTCTGACGGCCTTCGTCCGAGGTTCCTGCCCTGTACGGTCAGAAGTGTACCTCCTTCAACAGGACCCCTCAGGGGGGAGATCTGACAAAGACAAAGTAAAGCAATGAACATGGAGAACACACATACAACAAAAGAGACAGAAGATGTTGCAATAAGCACAATAAATTAGAGCCTGTAAGGAGATTACAGCGCTCAAAATTACTCATATAATGATGGGTGATAATTAGGGCCACAGAGCATGAGCAGAGGTTCAGACTTGGAGTGTGCCATAGACATAGATTGGGGTTCAATGGAACAGATACATGGTTTAGGTATATAGGCGCGCACTGCAGACTCTTAACTGAGCCTGTCTGAGACTCTTCAGCCTCTAATCCTCTACAGCACATGCAAATAAAGAGCAGGCTAAGAGCCCCCTTCACATCCCACGAGAGACAGACAGAGTGGGAAAGTGAGGGCTGGAGAGGCGAGGTGTAGAGCACAGCAGAAAGGTGGATGAGTGGGGAGGCAATTTAGAGAACCGAGTGTCGAGAGGAGACTGAATGCTGATGATGGTGGTGAGAGAGCAAAGCCTCAACAGGGGAATTAATGCACTGTGCTTTTCCCCTTTCATCTGTTTTCCTGTGTCTGTTCCGTCAAATTCCTTAGTCCTATTTCAGCCGTTGTTCTGAGGCGTGCTCTCACACGTCATTTCAGCCCTTGCCTTTGCCCCCTTAGCTTTCCACTTAGAAACCATGGAAAGGAAACAAAGGGAAGAATGGTTGCCAGTCACTGGGAAAACATCTATAAAGATATCATCTTTTAGACCAAAACAGAAGAATTATGCTATGGTTTTGCTAGTGTAGCAGGGCTGTACTACACCAAGACTTCTTAGAATGACCTACAGGCTGAGGCGAGGTCACCATGACCCCCTTCTGAGTGTTATTAGCATGGCTCCACTGCTATCGGAAACTGAGCTGAGAAATAAAAACAACACTTCTGTTTGGTCTGGGTGAGAGGAAAAGGCTCAGCTTTACATGCAGCTACCCAGCAGGAGTTTATAAGAACATCAGAACAGATAAATAAACTCAATATTTCCTAGTTGAAAAGGAGGGAGGTTAAGAAAAGCAAGGCTGAGCTTCTTTTAATGCTTTGTAAAAATAAATTGCAGAAATAAATCTACAGTACCTTGCTCCTTGAACTTATATTACATCTTACCAAATTACAATGAATTCCAAAACAACTAAAAAAGAACTATTCAGCACCTCTGCATCAACATCTTTTAATTACTCAGCTTATAGGGAAAAAAATACAACATATAGAGTCCTGCCACAGATTCCAGGTTTAATTTAAGTCTATATTTTGACATAACTATTATAAAAATATTATGTTGTAGGTCTGACCCCCTGTTTAGAGCTGTGAAGGTGAACCTTCAGTTTTCCTAGCCTCAGTTTTCCTCCCAGGATTAATAGCTCCATCCAAATTTCCCAAACTTTGACCAGCTTCCTTTTCCCCGCTGATAAAGGGCATCCCCACAGCATGATGCTGCCTCATCAGAGTAAAGGTGGGTAATTAGAAAAGGCATGTTATGCTGTTTAGAATTTTATTTTCTAATATTGAAAACACAGTCAGTCACTTTCGTCCAATTAAATGAAAGTATTTTGTTTATGTTATATAAAGAAACATATTTTGGTTATATATATATATATATATATATATATATATACATATGGTTTGTGAAAGTTTTGACAGATGTGAGACCATGCTTATTTACACAGCAGACATACATAGAATTCACATTAATAAATACATGATCATGGCTGCATATGCTTAAGAGCATTCCATACATATCACAGAACAGCAGTTATTTATCATCAAAACAAATCTTGCAGTAACCAGTGTGCCTCTTTGCTACCTTTGGGATTTAACATTAACATTGGTCTGCTCTGCTATTCATTTACACCTCTTATGAGTCTGTGAGCCTTGATTTACAGCGTAAACTCTGCCAAGCCTCCAGGGAGAGCGCGGCTGTGGGTTTGTGTCTGCGAAAGCTTCTAAACCCAATGCCTTAGTATTTAAACCCTTATGAACAGTAAATTATACCTCAGTCAAACACACTGCATATGCAGGGTACAAACATTTATACTATCTCACAAAATTATTTATAATCCAACCTTTGGTCGAGCTGCAACAAACCTACATGTATTTATTGTTCAGGTTTTGTGTGTTAGACATAATATTATGCTGCCTGATTGTGGAGTAGAATCCAGGCAAAGACAGGAGCATAGGATGGATGTAATGATCTTTAAAAAATAAAAAAAACTGAGAACTTACAGAAAAAACACAGTGAAACAGATACAAGGGAGATGAGCAGAGTCATAAGTGTAACAATGAGGAGTGAAACTGGATGGTAATGGGTAATGTAACACGATGATCCGGCAGAGGACAATCCCAGTAATGGAGCATATTTACTGAGGCAGGGTTGAATAAATGTCAACTAAACAAGAAGGGCTCATCAGATTTAGTTGATAGTTTCAGCCAAGGTAGAGAAAAGAGGAGGGTAGCTGAGGGAGGAGGACTAATTACCACAGAAGCTTATTAAGATACAGAAACCCCAGGAAAAATCTAATACCAAATAATCTAGATGTAAAAAGAACAATAAACTAGGAATCAAAATTAAAGAGGAGGAACTAAAATGACAACGTCTATTGAACATACACATAAACAGGACAAATATGTAACAAATGGAACAAAAGTTGGGCATATGTTTTTACATTTTACTGTGTTGAACCTTGATACAATTCAAAGCAACTAACGCAATAAACTAAAGTCAATAATTAATAGTTTTTTAAGCATATAATTTAGCAACATCCCAATCTTGAAAGATCTCACAGACCATGCAATCAAATTGGATGAGACTGGGATGGAACTTTTTGACTCGCATTCAAAAAACTGAAAATCTGTCATCAAATTAAAGTGAAAACCCCATAAACACTGGTATACATGGTATTCGCAACATCTTGCTCTGTGGATGATTCTAGGAGCTGAGACCAAGTCATTACTTCCCCAAAAACAACTTAGTTAAATGTTCAACCCTCAAGTTAAATCACCTTAATATTAGCAAGTCACAAGTCAAGTGAAAGTCCTATGCTTTAAAAATCATGCCATTAAAGGTTTAGTGAAGATGTTCTTTTTCAGGTAGATCATCAAAATAAGTGGTCCTCCTAATTGTCAATGATTCGTGTGATATGTTTACGTAAGGCTGTCCTACGTGCTCATCTCCCTTTTCACCTTTTCACTGGAAAAATTACAAATCTTTTGGAAAGCAAGCTTGTATGAGCGATGCAAACTTTTAAACAGAGCGTGCACGAGTAGAGATGGGCTCTTGCATGCTCTCGCAGGCATTTAATAGGTGTGCCCTTTCGGGAGCGGGTACAGGATTGTGCATGTGCATTTTTTTTTTAAGGGGGAGAGCGTGGGTCTTCAAAAATCTGTGGAAATTCTCCTCTATACCTTTAACTAGTCATTATGAACTATTACTATGATGTCTGAAAATAAATGATAATTATCTTACTTTTTTTATTTATTTATGGAGAGTATCAAGTAAATCCATTTAGGTATTTTAAGTCAAAGTCAAGTTATAAGTCTTTTCTTACACAACATGTAATGAATTTCCTGCCTAAGAAGTTGCTGTGTACAGTCCCATGATCTCACTACTTGCTTCCTCAGCTGCAACGTCAATCCAAGTCTGAGCAGTGACACGTATGGCAGCTCCAAATACTGGGATTTGCTGCATCTGGTGTTAAAAGTGGGTAACTGCCAGATTCTTGAAAGTCATTTGTGTGGGGAGACCATCCAGCATTCATAGTTTTTATCTCCTAATATCGTCCTGTCTCATTCCTTTTTTCAAATGTCCCTGTTGAATACTCCTGTTGGCTTCTGATTTCTGGACATCAACCTCCTGCCCTGCCTCTCAACAAAATAGCCAAAATCTGTTTTCCACTTCCCCTTTCTGGATTTTCCTCCCTATCATGTATGATCAAAGCCAGAAACTTAGATCTGCTTCCTGCCTCATTTGGAAACCTCTACCCATTTAGGTGTGTCTCCTTTTTCCAATTCTCTTGCCTGGATCCTGGATCCCCCTCTTGTCTAGTCCTTCTGGAAAGCCCTGTATTGTGGTTGCTTCAATGTGCATGCCCCCGAACTGACTAGCTAGCCATAGCTCTATCCAGTACTGTCAGGATTTGTGAAACGATATGGCTGCGCCTGTAGGCACCGGCTTGATACAGCTCTTCAGAGCCAGCACAATCTTTCTGCATCTTAGGGGGTTAGTGGCTTTCATTCAGTGTACCCTCAACAGATTTGTTCTCGACCACTAACCCATATCTCCTCCCCACAGTGTTTTCAGTTTCAGTCTTTCAAGTTCCAGTAACACCTATTTACTGATGAATAAACTATTTTATAATGCTTATTTCTAGTCTCTTTTGAATTATTGGGGCTCCAGATTCTGTCCAAGTATTAAACAACCAAGTCCCAAGTCAACAAACCTGTGACTCAACTCTGCTTGGGTGAAGTCATCAAGTCATAGTCCACAACTTTGCAAACACACCACACACTTTTCAGGTGTATTATGTTTAAAACCATGTGTTTTTGTCCATTTCACAAGTGCATTAGTATGTGTTAGTCCAAGTAAAGTACATTTATGTTTAAGGTTACAATGCAGCAAAACATGATAAAGCTTTAGGGTCATAAATACTTGTGCAGTGCCCTATATACAGGATTCAGCCTGCCAGAAAAAAACATATGCTTTTCTTTTGTTTATTTTTTTCTGTTCCTGACATAGCTTTCATCTTTCTCCTGTCAGTCCAGTTTTCCTGCATCCCTCTAATCAAGAAGGACACAAAGACAAAAACAGGAAAAAGATCCCTGCCGTAACTGTAGCGCTCCCCACCCTTCTCTATCTAAGCTTTTCTGCATCCTCTCTCCTAAACCATTCCAGTATGAGCTAGGTCCTTCTGTGTTTTTTTCTTTATATGTCAATAAACCGTGTTTGTCAGTTCCTGTTTTGGATGCCAAACTATGTTTTCTTTTACAGTAATGAACTGGCCTACACATTATATGGGAACAAAGAGCCGAGGGAGATAATAAATATCTCCTTTGTCTGCTGTCGGTGCACGAAACAGAAAACATTTTTCATAATAAGGAGGTAGGTGGAAAACTTTAGCGAATAATGAAGTCCTCCATTTTAATATTGATGTTTTGGCACCGTTGTCTCGGGATAAAGATCGTATGTGACATCAGAGAGAGAAGACAAACATGTTTCATTATCTTAGCCACAGCATGACTGTATAACAAAGAGCTGCTGCTGCCGGCCAGGGTGTCTGTGTGTGTGTTGAGGGAAATGGGATCTGGTTTCAGTAAGTTGGACTACTTGGGTTTTAACCCCCTTGGATTCTCTGAGAAAACATGTCTGCCAAAGTATTGCATCACACACCCGAGTGAACCACAGTCCCACAATCCTCTCTCCTGCGAGAAACAGTGTGAGTGTAAGAGAGCTGTGCAACAATAGTCTACCCACACACATCTCTGCCCAGCTAACTTCAGTCACATAAGAAGTCCACATGAGTTAGGCTCTCAAAGAGCATCCTGTTAGTCACAGTATGCTGACAGCTACAAAGAATGAAGGATAATCGTGAACGCTTCAATATGGCCAGTTTGTGTGACAGATTGTGGGCCTACGTGTGTGTACTTGAAGGAGTTTGTGCATGTGCATTTGGCTGCTTTGTTCTGCTTTGCTTATTCTCCTGGGCTGACCAGGTTTTATCTACAGGAAGTTCAGGCCGACTGGCTCTCATGTGAGCCGTGCTTCCCATGAATGCCTGCTGTGGCCGCGTCGATATAAGCTGCAGGAAAACGACTTTGGGGATGAAACTGAAAGCACCTCCACTACGGTTAGACAAACAAATAAATATGATGATCGTATTGCTTACCTAAAAGCATTAAAGGAAGGGCACCCTTTCAGAGGAGACGATGACACGACCGCAATAAGATCTGTGTTGGATAAATGTGCCCTAATTCCTTTTTTTACCAGAGTGGTTTTGCTTCTGTTATGGTTGAAATTCAAAACAATCCCTCATGGGAGCTTATTCTAGCTTCTGTGGTTTCTTTCACATGAAGACCTCTTAACTTACAGCTCTCGATCCATGGATTACAAATACATATGTGGCTGTTTTAGTGAGTGGAAGGTGTTCCCATGCCCTCCTGATGGATCACAGATCCTTTCAGCTGTGTCCCATGTGAGCTGTGGTTGAATGAGTGTCAGTGTTGTTGTGGAGTGAACTGTTTTATTAAGAATTGGTTCAAACAGTCCCCCCAGCAGCTGACACTGGACAGACAGGACATGGGGGGAGGTATATCATGTGAGTGACCTCATGATTCAGCGAAACGAAACAGAGGCTAACGCCCACAGAAAAGAGGAGGAGGGTGAATGCAAACATTTTACCTTGTTGATCTCAGGAGCAGGACACACATCCGTGATTGGCTGACAGTCATCCCTGGGCCTGCAGCTGTTTTCACACCATCCACAGAGGTGTCCCTGGTCCTCACGGCCCCAGCACTGGGAGCAGTCAGAACTGCCTGCTCCACAATTGTAGACCTCCACTAGAGGGAGACGGGAGGAAGAAGGGACAGAGATAGGTATATGAACTTTTATAAAATAATATACATAATATAGTGGGCCAAATAATCCAAACATAATATATATATATATATATATATATATATATATATATATATATATATATATATATAAATTTTTTTTTTTTTTGCCACATATCAATGTGTATGTTTTTTTTTTCTTTAACTGTAAGGGTTTTTCATAGATTTTAAATAAGGAAATCCAAAAGTAAGATGTGCATTTGTATTCCATCAAGTTAATCTTGATATCTATAAATAAAATGTTGTTTAAAAATTGCTGTCAAAATGTAACAATGGTAACTCTGGAGGAACTGCTCAGGTGGGAACCATTAGCCCTACTGTAAGCCCGTACACTATCTGACCCTTATAGAAGAGTAGCAAGAAAAGAACAGTTAATAGAGCCAGGCCATATGATCTCCTCTTAGCAATTTGCCTTCAGCAAACAGCACTTTATTGCACTGAATTGGAACAAAGAGGAAGGAAATATGTGTTGTTTGTTTATATTTTGTCTCCTCATAGTGTTCATGGCTTCACCTATGTGTAGTTTAATCTGAGTATAAATGCAGCTGTTTTGCTATTTAGCTTAAAAAACAGCATTTTAAGGTATAAATGTCTCATTGTTTAAACATTCCAAAATATTTAAACAATATAGAGTTTTCAAAAATTTAGAGTATCCCCTTAGAAGGCTGTAGTCCTAATTTGAAAAACATGATCAATGTGAATCTCTTTCTAATCCACAGTAGTGTTCTAATTGTTAAACCAAGTAAAAGTGAAGGAACAGGAGCTAAGAATAGGAAATAGGGGTTTTATTTTGCTGTATTCAAAACGAACCAGGAGAAATAAGAAAAATTCACACACTTGTTCAAAGCTCCCAGTGTCTTTCATTGAGAAATACAAAGTTTCAACCACAAGGTCTTGCCTGAGGAAGACCTTGTGGTTGAACCTTTGTATTTCTCAATAAAAGACATTGGGAGCTTTGAAAAAGTGTGTGAATTTTCCTTATTTCTCCTTGTTGGGGTTTTTGAATATCCTGCACTGGACCTGGACATAGGTTTCTATGTGTGCACAACTATTCCTTTTACTGTATTTGAATCTAGTCTTGGTGTAGTAGAGCTTTTAATGCAGATCGCTCTGACCAAACTACACCATAGGTGAAAGGTTGAGATTACAGTATCATGCTGTGTGGAGTATCCCTTTAACTAATAATCCCTTTAACTAACTACAAGATACTGCTTGAAGAAACTGTTTTAAGAACCACTTGAAAAAATTGTCACTCTAAAGCAGGACAATGACCCTACAGGTGAACCAGCGCATCAATGTAAAGGTGTCCATCCAAACTCACTTGTGTATTAGAATGGCCTAGTCAAAGTTCAAACATAAATGTACCTAAGAATTTGAGGTAAGACTAAATAGTTGTTAATAGATCTTTAAAACCATGTTTTAATGTCCTTCTAATTAACACTACTTATTGTTAAGCTGTGTCAAATAACTCCTTCAAATGGAACTTTAAGGGCAAATTTCTACAAATAGAAAAATCTTTTATCATACTTTATAAAAAAGCAATGTTTAAACAACAATTTTTCATGGTCATAGAGCACTTCTTAAAAGAATAGTAAAGTAATGCCTGCAGTGAGTTTTTTTCTGTGATAATACCTGACATAGATGCAAGAGGCTCTGCAAACATTACACAAGTGGTCTACACTATTTTTAGACTCATAATGTTTTACAAAAAGCTGTGTTGGTGCTAGTTAAATTTTGATGCTGCTGCTTTGTCTCGTTTCCTTCATGACCTATATTTGTAATATATTTAGGATGTAATAAATCAGTGTCCTTCAGTCCCTGCATTGCTACTTTTACCAATGGAAAATTATCGGAGTGCTGGTTGTAGCCTGATAAAACATCTGTTGGCTTTGCTGACCTTGAATGTTCGGCTGAACATTTTGCTCCACAGCTTACATGAACCATATGGGCCGCATGCTCTAAATAAGTAGAATAAACATTTGGAAGATGATGTATTCATTGTTATAAAAATAAAACTGAAGAAAAAACAAGGGGATGAGAACAAAGCCCAGGAAAACAGATGATTATGTTCCTGTTCCAAAGTGCCTCCCAGCGAGACATGCCATTTGTATTACTGCAAGCACATCTGCACAACTGACTGCGTGCATATTAGGGCGCATGCATCTGTATGTATGTGATAAAGTGTGTGTCATTTTAAAATTTGATGACTTTGCATGCTGAGGCGGGATGCCTGTTAAGCAGAATATGTGGCAGCGGGCCAGGTCTGTTGTTCACAGTGGCTGTGAACGTCACATCAGGGAATGGGACAGGCAAACAACTGGCTTGTAGCGGCTCCGCAAGACAATATACTAAGTTCAACAACACGCGCCACCTCTCATCATCTCACAGTTGTCATGGAGCTCAAATTGTATTTGCGACAATTGGTTTGGACACTGCTTGCAAGAGGCTATGATAACACCTTCGATCGCAGCCCCCCCCCCCACATGTTCAGTAATTATCATGTGTAATTAGGCGTTAGCAGAATACAACATTATGGTAAATTACTAGTTGTTGGCAAATTATGTGTTGCAATACACAAACTGCTATCATTACAAGTGAAAGGCAGTCTGACACTGTCTATTCTTGTAAGTACTCTTTTATTTTTCCACAGGTTCAATCATATCCACCCGTCTCGTCAGAAATGCATTCTCTGAGCACCAGGGTCATGTAGTTTTTTTTTTTTTCCTTTAAAGTAAGGAAGAAGAGAAGGATTACAGCATAGCATAGGGCTGTGTTTTTCCTTCTCTTTGTATGTCTGTCTAATCATAGGTTTTACATCTTACCTTTCATGGGCTGAGGGCTGTCAAGGAATATATCCTTCCTCTGACTGCTGAAGTCTCCTGCTCTCCTGAGGCTGAGGTGGTAAATCTGACTCCTCTGATTGGTGAATAACTAAAAGGGAAAAGAGGCAGATATTATCAGATAAAAAGCCTGTGTAAGTGTCCCAATTTGATCATCATTCTAAGTCTTGTTATTGCCCCAAATATAGTGCAGACCACATTTATTGCAGATAATAGTAAGTATGTCTGTAAGCCTTTAAAATCGATCACACATATACTGCAATAGTATAATCTTATAGAGAATAATTTAATCTTAGAAAATATTTTCTTTAATAAAGTGCAAATTAGGTCTTTTTTAACTACTAGTGTTTTTGTGGTATATAAAAATGTATGTATATACCTTACATGCCTTTTAATGGATAATAATCAAGGACTACAGAATCGTTAGAGATGGGGTTCAGATTAATGGTTTAAGACCATGTGAAATCTCATCTATGACAACTTGAATTTATTTTGTTTTTTCATTTTTTAGGTAAGATGCTACTGCAGTATTGGATAAATGTAACCTATTTATTTACTTTTCCAGGGTTGTCAATAAATGTCACTGGCACTCTGATAGGCTTCTGGTCAGCTCATCAACACAAGATTTAAAGATATTAGATTAAAAACAGCTAAAAAATAAGCTTGAAACATGACAAGTGTGAGCTCAATGAGGCAGTACGTGTAACAAATTGCCTCACTGGCTATTTCTGGAAGATTATTGTCCGAACTTACTGTCACCCCACTGCACTTGACAGTTGAGTTGTCCAGCCATATGGCCTCATAGCGCGATTCTGTTCCAAAGTCACACTCCAGACTCTCCCTCTGTTGAGTAAGACACTTGTTTAAACAATATGGAGTATCTGGAGAACTACAGCCAACAAAAATGTGATAATTTGCAGTTCTCAACACTTGAAAAGAGTAAGCAAATGCACAGAATGTTAATGTCTAGCAACAATCTTTAATGCTGAGAAAATACAAGGAAAGTGAAAGTACAATTAATCCCATATTAACTGAGTCTGCCAGAAAAGACATTCAGATTTCATATTCATAAACATCTGGACTCCCACACCTCGGCAGCTCATCTGGGAGTCAGAATAATGAGTGTGAATTTATTTCTTCACAAAATAAGTGCCTGGAGTTCTCCGGAGCGGGATATCTGAGACCACGGAGAGGCAGAGACAGGTAAGAGCAGCAGACGATAAGTGCTTAAAGTGGAAGAAGTCATTTGTCAGTGAATCCGGCCAGCTTAAATGGGTCTACTTTGATCGGCCTCTCCAGGACGCAGCTATTTCACCTCGCTTTCTGACACCCGAGACGACTGATATGTATGGTAGCTGCACGGTTCTTGCTTTGTGTGCTAGTGTGAAAATTTCCCCGGAAGTCAGTCAGAGATTAAATATAAAAGATGAGAAAGTTGTTCTGAACGTATTTCTTCTCTGTGGTAAAAGCGTGGAATTTAACAAAAAAGGAATCCCAGCAGGGTCGGAGTGTCGGCTGAATTTGATTGGCAGCACATTTCCTGCTCTGCTGACTTGTCCGAGATGAAGACGTTGATCAAACGTCAGTCTGTCTAAACTTTCATAATGAGGAGAAGGCTATCCTGAGGAAGTCTGTGTGTGACTTAATGTCTGTCACCATAGCAACACGCCAGGAAGGCATCGTGAGAGGCCAGCCGGGGTTAAGAGTGTGACCAGCCACGCCTGGCAACCAGTCAGCAGTGACATTTTGAGCAGGTCTCTGAGTTAGGTCCTCATCCTCACTGATGCAGCGTCAGCTTCTAGAACCCCTCAGTGCGGATTAACTATGAGGATGGGACTTTTAACCAGTGATCTGAAAAGACCGCCTGAATGAAAATGAAGAAGAGCAAAATTAGCTCCTGCTGCCTCAGGCTGAATGCACAAGCTGTACACTGTGCTGACAAAGACACAGCTCCTCATGGCAAGATACCGGAGGCTGAACATGCCCAAACAGCTGAGCAAATGATCTTCATCCGTTACAGTGGCTCTCCAAAGTCTACACAATGTGTTTTTTTTTCAGTTAAACATTTTTCTACAACTAATATGGCATTTATTCTGTACAAGTTATCAGACAAACAAAGAAAACTGTTACATTTAGAACTGTTAAATGCTACAACTTGGTTGCATAATCTTGCACAGCATTAAACTAACACTTGATTTCTGTATTTGGTCTTATATCACCCCACACATGGTATCTTTAATTGGAAATATTTTCCAGTATTGCGTTGGGCAAAATCTGCCCAACTGATTTATTGTTTGGAATCTCTTCAGTTGTTTAAATGAAAAATTCTTTCTAGATCCTGGCAAGGACTTTCAAAAAAAATTGACAATTCGTGAAATAAAGCCTTTTTTTTTTTACTTTACCTCTCTTCAGCTTTACTTTTCTTTGGGTTAGTTAGCTTAAACATCATAGCCATTAAAAACATAATAATAATAACAATAAATGTTGGGTTTCAGGGACTGGGACAGTCCTTCAAGTAGGCTGAATATGTCATTGGCATGCAAAATGTGCATGCATGACAGTAAAATACAATATTTAACCAAATATTGCATCTAACCATTTGCTTATTTGTTTCCAAAACAAGCATTGTGATGATAACTCTTATATAATATAACATGCAGCTCTATGGTGGATATTTTGTTTAGATGAAAAAGCTTTTGTCTTTTAGCCTTACTATGTATTTTGGATATATTGAGATTCCAGCAATGGATGCTGAAAAGAAGCAGCACATCTCAGATATCATTTAGTTAAGTCAATGTTGCTTGCTGCATCTTGTCTTTTCTTCAATTCGAAAGAAAAAATAATTCCTTCTATATGTTTTCTCCAATTGAATGTGATAATTTGTAAATGATTAAATGTCAGAAAAATCCTTCAAGGGAAACTGAACTTTGTAGAAGGTGTGAGTGTTATAACTAACTTAAAGCCAATTTAAACCTAGGTTTTAGGGTAAAGGTTTGAACATATATAGTTTATTACCAATTTTGGTTTCCATAAGAGTTCTCAAAGACTAATCTGTTTTACAGGTAAAATACACAGGATGCCAAACTATATTCAAAGAAAACAGTTTAGTTCTGTGCCACACAAGTTTTAGTGTGAACCACTGTATTTTTAACAAGCAGAACACTCAGACTGGTTTCAGTCATCCATTGACCCTAATCCCAGAACACAAACATTCATCTGTTTTTAGCCCTGCTTGAAGCTAATACACCATATGCTTCTTTTTCCTTCCAATCACTTTCGCCACATGTAGTTTTTGGAGACAGTCCAAGTCCGGCTCCCAAGCTGGAGGATATCTGACGCACCTTCTGGATGTTTTTCAGGTTCATAGTAAAGTCTTGGGCCATTCCTGATGGGGATGGAGGAGCATCGGAGGGAATCAGGCTGGGGCAGGAAGCGGCACTCTGTGGTAAGAGGTGGGGGGTTTTTAGTGGGAAGGAAGTGACATACAGCAGTTAAAGAAAACAATGGCTCCCTCAGCCCCCCCTTTCATACATCCACCACCTAAAAATACCTGTCCTGTTTATCTGGAGGAGCAGGAAATGAGAGGGTCAAGCCTCGCTTTGAGGAAAGCAACAATGACTTCAAATAGAGCGACGGTGAAGGATTAGAAAAACAGACTCACCAGACACAGAAAAAGGAAACAGCTAAATACTTCCCTGTGACCTCATGATCTCTAGTATAAAAATCGTATCCCCTATTGAAACAAAAACTATAATTTAAATAGCTAAAGCAGCTTAAAAAAAGCACAATCCTTTAACACTGATCTAATGGATATTTACTCCATTTGCTTTAAAGATGCAATCATGCTTTCATTACCTCATCTGTGTAAGACCCATGAGATAAAACCTTATCATTAAACAGCCGTGACAATAAAAGGCTTCAGAATAACAGCAGTAGGCCTACAGCTGACCAGAGCAGCGAGATCTGTGTCTCCCCCCACCCACTCCTAAAGTGGGATCAGGCCTGAAGAGGGAAAATCCACAGGGCCACGCAGGCCATGGGATTTGGCTCAGCAGTAAAACTCTAAAGTAGACACAAATAGTTTGATAGCTGACTTAATCATCATGTTGTCAGAAAAACGTCTAAAGGAAAGTGGTAATAGTTTCCAATGGAGCTAGGCTTGTTTTTGGATAACTTTCCCTGTTTTGCACTGATATCTTGTTACACTGTTTGATATGATTTTTATTGTTTAAGAGCACTTCTAGCACTCACAGTGCTCATATCACTGAATATTTGATAGTAAAAGATGGGTCTGTGTCAGTTTCTACTCAGAAACACTAATTTATAAAAACATTAGTTTTTCCCTCACCGTAAATACATTCCTTGACTCTTCACAAATTTCTGTCAAAGGGAAACTTCAGAGCATGTTAAAGGAGTTTTACAATAATACTTTATCCTGTTACACGTCTGTAAAAAAAAAAAAAGAACCTCCTGAGACTTCATAGCTGATTTCAACATTTCTGCACACTGTAGTTGAGAAACTGAAATTGTAACCTCACAATGATTCACCGCATGGGTGCTCTTGCCTAACCAGTCTGGACTCAGATTATTAAAAGAAAACATTTTTTTCTGCAAAATCCGTATTGTGTCAGCGATTTGGACACGTAGGAGACTGATATCATTAACTCCCTCAGGGATCTGTCTGGTTGACAGATTGGGGGAGAATTACTCACTTCAAGAAGGTTGAGCTTTGATTCATCTTTGCTCGAGAGGCATAGGTGGTTCTCCTGGTCCCAGTAGCACTTCCACCCTGTGCTCAGGCAGCTCATGCATCTAAAAATAAAGAAAGGTTCAAAGGTATATATGGTGCTACATTATATATAATAAATTACTATTCCTTACACGTTTCCAAAATATGTAAATTGACAACAAACTTTAATCTCTTTTATCTGGTTTCTCACAATAAAACTAAAATAAGCCCTCAGCATGATGGCGCTACCACTATGTCTCATAGCAGTGATTATGTGTTTAAGACATTATTTAATGGCTTTATCAACCAAAGTCAAAAGCAGATATTTATAGATAGTACATAGATAGTTAATCTATACAGGCGAGATTTGTGGAGTGCAGAACCTGTAGTTGTTTTTTCATTATATTTTCTTGCACTTCCAGAGTAACCATCGTTCTCGAAGCTGCTTTTCCTTGTTCAACCCTACATAGCCTGTTAAATTAGATGGCTGACCATGTGTTGGTTCCAAATAGTGGACTGAACAGTGATCCATAGGATGCTTTGGTTAATGTTTCAATGTTTCCTAATGTGCTCTGTGTATCTTTATTTGGGGTTTCATAGAAAAGGGGAAAGGGAACAAAAGCATAGGACAAAAATCAGATTAAAAAAAAAATCTTTTCTCTCCCAATTTCAAGTTTCCCCTAGCTGATTTTGCCTAAAAATTCTGATATCATGTAACTACTGTCTTTGTATATTTCTCATTCCATGATAGGGATAAAAATAAAAAAAACAGGGGAAGAAATATAATTTGGTGAGGTCTATTTTCTCCTTAAAATCTTGTCTATGTGTTCGTTCCCATGTAAAAGTTGAAAATGGAGCCCACTATGACTCATTTTGGAGCACCAAAAAATAACGGGGAGGCTGGACTGATTATAGGCATCAAAGTAAGGCTTTAATAAAAGGAAGTAATGATTAGTCACAGTAGCAGACACGCTCATTCCCCAGTCAGCTCAGCCTGCGGAGAGGTCAGGGCCAGATCGGCGGAGATCAAACTCTCTCTCTGCTAAATGATGATGCATGAGTATGCATGCCATCTCATGTGTTTATATTTCAGCGAAAACAGGCTTGACTTTTAAGGTGCCGACAAGAGGCTACTTCACTGAGAACATCTGCTAGAACATGCTTGGCAGCTCAGTTGATATTTGCACATCCATGCTTTTTAAGGCTGAGTCGTAACTCTTTACAAAGAGTGTTTGCAGATAAGAATCCAGCGGTGTGACTTCAAGATAAAGCCCCTAAATATACCAAGACTACTTAGGTGTGAGGGGAGTCTGCGTCTTTAGCCTCTGGGTAGAGACAGATGTCCCACACTAGGAGGGATGGTGCCTCCAGTGATAGCAGCACTCCGAGGGGGTCTCTAGATTAGACAGCGGCGGGTGTAAGAGGATGTGTAACTGTGTGTGTTCTGATTAGAAGCAGACGGACTCCTCCAGGCTGTTATCAGCTGCAGCCTCCCAGTTTCTCCTAACTCCATTTCTGCCCAACTAAAACATCTAAAAACCTCATCGCCCAGCCATGTTTGCATACACACACTCTCTGGGCTTGACTGAACACTGACAGCAAATACCCTGTGAAACTGCTCACCCCTGCTCATAATGACCACTCACGTACACACTCGGCCTAAATACACAGCTGGGCTCACACTCTCAGGGTCCCTCAGTGGACACAGAGGTTGAACACACATCTTCAATCACACCTCTGTCAAAGAGAAATAGAAGCAGGGATCCTTTCAGGAGAAAGGATCACTTTTAGGGAGGGGAGTTCAAGTGAACCCACACAGACACAAGAAAGGGAGAACTGTGACGCAGAAAAGGTAAAATAAAGAGCAAGTACAGAATGACTCAAAAAGGAGAGAAAATATGAGGTGGAGAAAGAAAGAAGAGAGCAGTTAAAGGTTTGGTGTTTGTCCTCTTGGTCTGCAGGGTGATGTTGGAATGTCATGGTCTGCTTGTAATTTACACTTTACCTAGTGACCACTTTATGATAAGAGTGAGCAGCACAAACAGCACTCGCTCCTTTAGACAAACACATACATGCAAACTGATTCAGCCCTATTATATCATAAATAAACTTCAGCATGTGGCTCATAAACCTATAAAGGATATCTGTTTTCTTTGTTTTTAACAGATTTTTCCTGATTTATTACACTTGGAACTGCTACTAGGATCATCCAGCCAAATATATTGTATGAAACGTTTCTTCGTTATCACACTTATGTTCATTTGCTGGACTTGACAATAGAAAAAAAAATCCCAACACAATTAAAAATATTGGGCGACATTCAATCGCTGAAGGCCAACATATTCTGAATTCCTGGCATAAAACATGAGATCCAAAGTTTTTAAATGATTAACATGATGCCAATTTAGGATATAGAAACATTTTGACTTCAACTGTGTTGAATCTCAAACCATTAAACATTGTCTTTGGCCCTGCAGAAACTCATTAGTGCAAATATTTCTCATTCCTATTTTCTTTTAGTTGACATTACTCGGACAAAATTTACTTCTGAACTTGACACAATTACTTATTTTTACTTGCTTTTAGTGTCAAAAAGAGAACATTTTTAAAGAACCAAACACTTTCTATAATTCATTTTAAACTATTGAATTTGTCTAATTTATACAGATCCATTACATTATTGCTTTTTCAGCAAACATGGATTATGATGAATAATATAGCTAATGAATAATCAAGCTATCTAATCAGGCTAATACTGTAAATTGTATTTTAATATATTTTAAGAGTGAAGTAAAAGGAAGAAATGGGCTCAAAAATGTTTACAAATATCAGGAAGATGATATATATATATATTTTTTTAAATACTTAAAAAGTTCAGCATCCAGTTGAACTTCCAACAAAATCATAGCCCGGGCTAATGAGCATATTTCTGTGCTTAATTAGGCTGACCCAACAACACTTCGATTCTATGAAGTAATGTTCACACAAGATGAAATACGCTCGATGCAAAATGCAGGTGAGCTGAAGGAGGCTAAAAAGGCCAGCTGTGTTTTTTAAATGCATCAACAGAGGCTCTAGGGCCCCCCCTCATTGATGCAGGACTGATTACTGAGTCTATATACTTTATATTCTATATATATATATATATATATATATATATATATATATA
>NW_015151159.1:334070-339890 GCF_000732505.1 Cyprinodon variegatus | reverse complement strand
TTTTTTGCACTGGTGGAGTTTGCACTCAGCCAACAGGCAATCATGTTGTTGATTCACTTTATTCCTAAAAGGAAATGGACTTCATAAAAGTGGATAATTTCATTCACAGTGTGTGGCATAAAAAGTCTAATGTCTTTGGTCTTAAAAGCATTAATGCCTGACCTTACTTAAATAAAACATAATAGCCTCAGTTAACATAAAACAGAGGAGGATCTCTGCATTTAAACCAAAGTAAACGCTTTCCTCAGAAGAAAAGGTTTTGCTTTCTCATCCTTCAAGACTTTGATTTATCTATTAGCAAAGTGATGGCTCTTTTCATAGAGAACGGCTCTTTTATGTGGTTTCATTGAGTCTAAGTGCATAACAAAACCCACTGCTTGAAAAAAAAAAGAAGCAGCATGGAGTGAATGAGATCAGACAGAGCCCAGCAGTTCTCCACCTCACTGGGTAATGCTCTTCCTGCACAAACGGCACTTTGCTCATTATCACCTCCGACAAACCGCCATCTAATTTCACACTCCTGGACCCCGCCACATATTGGGTGCAGTCTCGCACACATACACCTGCAGACGCTGTGTTCACACCTCGAAACTACCTCCAAAAAGTGAACAAAAGGGGGGGGGGGGGGGGCAAAATGCTTTTTGATCTCTTTGAATCTGTCAAACACACTCACAGATATGAGGCTCAGAGGATCAGATAGAGAGGATACCGCGACATGGTCCAACATGCAGGACGATGCCAGCTGGAATGCCTCCACATCCAAGGAAAAGCCCTGCCTTTTTGGACAAGGACATGCAAGTCAACGTCCTTCACAGAAACATACATATCTAATTTCCCTTGGCTTAACATTTACAGAATATTAATCCCATATTTGATCGCACACTGAGAAAACCTTGAACAAGCCAAACACACAATAAGCCCTGGGAGAGGACATGTTGGCTGTGTTTACCCGCCGTGGCCTAAATAGAAGGCATTTGATGAGGAGACTAGGGACATAGAAGAAGAACATACACAGAATAGAGGCTTTGTCTTTATTGTCCAGTTGTGTGCTCAGATTTGAAATGGCACTAAGGGAAACGCCTGATATTTCGGGTTTGGTTCTGTTTAGAGAACACTAGAAGAAACTATCCTTTTGGAAGGATTGTTTTGGGATATTTATCATGTGTTATCATGAAAAAAAGCTTCGGGGACATAATTAGGTCAAGTAATTTGATAAAATTACCAGCAGGGATTATAAATATTCTGTTGGAACTAAATGTTCCATTTAATAAAAAGCAGAAAACCTACAAAATTGAACAGTTTAACCTAGACATGATTTGAAATAATTCTCATTTAAGTCTGTCCTCTCAAAACACAGAAATTAGTTTCAAGCAGAGTACTGAGGAAAACTTTAAACCAACCAGTTTCCAAAAATGAACCTTTCAAGGTGGTTCTGCAGCTGTTCTCTAGGCCTTCCAATTTCTCCTTTGTACTTTGTTGCTCTCGTATTCGTTTTTCTGAAGATTTTATATCCACCACCTTGCAGAGGTACCTGACCCCTCTAACATTTTCATTTTCTGACATGTTACAACCAGAAACTTAAGTGATTGTTTTGTTCCAGATAAAGATCTAAAAAGTGGAGTATAAATACATTCAGCTTCTTTTTTTAGTCTAATACCACATGAAAAGACCAAGACTGCCTTGAGAACCCACCAGATTAAAAAAAAAGGTCAGCTTGTGTGTGATTTAATCCTAGTATACATACATCTGCTGTGTAAAGGTCTCAGCCGTATGAAGGCCATAGGAATAAACTGTGGACAGTTTAGGATTAATGTTGGAGAGAGTTTTAATGTCAAGTTAGGAGAAACGTTTAATCACCAACATTAAACCTGAAGGTAATAGAGCTCTGGAGGAGCTGTAGAGATGCATAATGTTTTCATTAAACTTTTAACTGAGAACTCCACAAATCTGTCCTGCATTGAAACCAGCAGAAAGAAAACACTGCTGAAAAAGAGACCCATAAAATATCCATGAATTGCCACAATCAATGTTCATTTAGAATAAAAATCTAGAAGATGTTTTGGTCATTTGAGTCCAAAACTAAACTTCCTACCTTACATGCAAGACACTGTGTCTGTTAGAAAAGTAACACAGTGGACAGACCCAAACATTCCCACACTGTAGGGAAACATGGTGGTGGCAGCATCATGCAGTGGAAATAGAGCAACTACAGGAGAGCTAGTCAGGATGGGAAAGTGCAAGATTTTCAATATGAGAGAATCCTGGAATCCTTCACCATGAATCAGAACAACCGGAACCTCAGCCAGAGCTGAAATGCAACAGTTTAGATTTAGGTCATCTTCGAATGTTAAAATGGTCCACTCAAAGTCCAGACAGATGCCTCATTACTATTATCTGATCTATGTCAAGTTTCCTGCTAATAGCTCTTTACGAACTACCATATCTTATACTAATTTAGAATTTCCTACTTTTAAAAATAAAACAAAAGGAAAAAAAAAAAAAACAGTTAAAACTTAAAGCCAAAGGATCTAATTTAGGGTTAGTTATTTGCCAAGCTGTATCTGGTTGTATATGTCACCTATCTGTCAATGTCAGATGGCTCCATAAGAAACAAACAAACCAAAGCAGGCATATTCTTCTTAAAAACTAGTGGACATGAGGCAAAAGCAGCCAAAGTACAAATTTTAAAGGACTTTACATTTATGCCAATGAAAGCAAAGAATCTTTAAATTATAATTCATATTTAATATTCTCATTTCAATCAAACACAAACCAGTGATTTAAGAACTTTCAAAGATTATTAGGTAGTCACAGCTTTTTTTTTTAAGTGTCTCAAGTGAAGAAGGTGTGAAACCCACTATGTCGTCCTTGACAGCATGGTATCACTATGTGCTGTTAATGTGAAAATTATACTGGTGATAAAAAATACAAAACGAAACTGGCTGTCAGACTTTTTGTACCTAAGTTTAAAATTACTGAAAGCTTTCCCATCATCACTAAGTCTGAGATGGTGACATGAAATGTGAGGCTTACGGAGTGTTAGGGTGAATTTGTCCAGTCTTCTCGCAGTCGTAGATGATGAAGCTACCAGATACCACAGATGTACCGTTCACCTTTATCGCCACAGAAACAGCCAGGTGATCTGCAGAAAACAAAGAGGGCATGTATCTTGCTCTGCAACATTTGGAGATGGTATCAGTCTCATAAGACAAAATAGATGGCAACAGACTCAGACCTCTTTCTGCATTATGAGAGATGAAAGCGGAAATTACATTTGCTCCTTACCAGCAAAATGAATAGGTCTGAGAAATGGATGGCTCACCTGTACCAGGGGGTATGGGTTGGTAGTTTTCTCTTGGGAGCAGGGGACAAGTCTGGATCTGAGAGAGACCGTAAACCGTGGCAACGGTGGAAACGCCGGGCTTGTACTCACACTCTACCTTTGAGCCAATCAGATCGGGAATGCTGCCGTTTATTAGAATGCCAACAGCCTGCGGCAAAAAAAACAAACAAACAAAACAGATATAGGAGCAGAAGCATAAATAGATGCTCATGCTGATCAAAATTAATTAGATTTTTAATTTGCCGTTGCCTGTAAATGTGGTTTCCTATTCAGTTTATGTGTACACGCTGGTTGGAAGATGTTGGCGCCACTTCAAGAGCTCAGGAGATTGTGCAAAAAAAAGAGAAACTAATGTGTAATGAAGAAACAGATGGCAGAGTGCTAGATTCACATCTAAATCTGCAGAAAGTGATGAAGTATGACAGATGTATAATGAGATACATAACACCTCTCTGACATGTCAGGATTTTAGCTGATTGGCTTTAATGTGAGGAAAAAACAAGTGGGATGGGAACAACAGGGGAAAGTAAGGAGAGGATCTGCAACTGGAGGGAAATAAATCTGTGTCTCTGCAGGTAGGAGCTGAGGTGGTCAGTGACATGTGCTGACATGCCTCAAAAAGCTGCCCCATTGTTTGCTAGAATCGTTAATTTCCCTCCTCGGGTCCTGACTTCCTGCCTCCTGCTTCCTGTTTGCGGAGACAACCTTGAGCCGAGCTTCCTGCTGGTGGATCAGCCAATTGGTGAAGCAATTACTGACCACCCTGGATCGACCTCCCCAACAAGCAAATATTCACAATTAATGAAGCAATTAATGACCTGTCGTCTCTGCCTTCCATCAAATTACACTCCTTAATTAGAGGTCAAATATATTCCAAGTGGCAGAGATCAGCGATCTAATCACAGCATTGTTATCCCCCCTTAACACAACGTTCTTATGAGAAGGAATTATTGAAAACAACAGTTTGCATGTCAGACCGCTCAGGGAATCTTTGAACCCACATATATTATCCTGCCAAGAATGATTAAATCAGACTGGTGCCGTTGAAAAAGCAGCACCAATAGCACCAATAAACGGACACCCACAGAGGAAGAACAGTTAAAGTAATGTTAAAAACCACAGTATTGAGATAATAGTACTGCATTTCTTAACAGGAAATAATGTAATCAAAAAAAAGCAGAACATAACTTGAAGAAATGCTGACAAAGCTATTTTAGTCATAACAACTGATTAACAAATTCTGCTTAAAAGTCTGAAAATTATAACCCATCACTAAAGTATTCAGGAAGAACCCAGGAGCCCAAACACAAGAATGAAGTGAACAGGAAACACTAATGTCATCCTCCATGGTGAAGAGGAAACCTCTATGTTTGAATGTCCTGTAACAGACTTTAAGAAAACATTTTTTTCTGGAGAGATGTTTAATAGTACAATGTGACAAAAAGTTAGCTGTTGAGGCATAATGACAAAATGAATGTTTGGATAGGCTTAAGAACTTTAGAGGAGCTGACCAACTGTAAACCATGTTTGTGGCACTATCATGCTGAAGTGGGTGGAATAGTCAGGAAGGAAGACTACCTTAAAAATTCCTCAAATGCCATCTTTATAGTTATAAAATTTGAAATTTGGATTCAGCTAAGAGGTCCAACAGGACAATGATCCTAGGCACATAAATGATGGTTGGAAACAGCTGAAACATGAAACCCTACAGATACTGTAATGTATTGATTATACTTTAAAGAGGGATATTGGCACAAAAAAAAGCAGAACAATTACAAAAACTCCACTCTGTAAAAGTAGTGTCAAGAGTGTATTTGAGGTGTGGCTTACTTGTGAGCATTAGTGTTTATGTTTTAGCATTGATGTGTAATTCTCTCCATTTGTGATTTGAAGATGATTTCTCAAATGTTGATGATATTTTTACCCATGACGAGTTTGGAGGATGCTGGTGAAGACCACTGGACTTTGTTTGCCAAGTTTCAACGTTAAACCTGGCAAACCCAGTGTTTTTTTTTTTTTTTACTGTTTTGGCAAATTTAGAGTATGCAAACTTCTTAGTATGACTTAATGTTCCCAACAGAGTAGTTAGCTTTTTAACAGTGTTTTTGTTTGGGGAAATCTTTCGATTATGAGTCTCCTCTCTGCAGAACCAGCTACATATGTCTGTTTTTAGGATCAGGCATACAATTTTATTTTTTATAAAGCTTATAACTAGTCACCAAGATCTAGATGTTTAAGCTGCTCTAGTATATATGGAGCAGTTTTTGAATATTTTCACATTATTTTATATCAGCGTCATCTTTTCTGATTGTTCTTTTTCCTGTAACATACTTCATTTAGACCACTACCTCTGTATGCGTCTCTGTACTGGTAGCTGAATAAGACAGAAACAAGCTGAGGATAAGTCTGGTTCTGATGGAGATAACTTCAAAACAAAACCTCAGTTCTGTTTAAAAAAAAATATATATATATATATA
>NW_015151159.1:246406-333932 GCF_000732505.1 Cyprinodon variegatus | reverse complement strand
TTTTTTTTTTTTTTTTTTTTTTTAAAGCTTGATGCAGCCATGAACCTGTGACACATTGAGTTTTTTTTTTTATATATACAACACACTTACCAACCCTAATTTTGGGTTTTCATTAGAAACACTTGGTACACATGTCATTTTAAATATATGGGGGAAAACTGGATTTTTTTTCCCTCCATCACATCACAAAAACTCAGTATTTCAAGGCACCACTGCGGATACTATACTATTTTCAAATTACTCAGAAATTCAAGCCACCTTAGATTAGAAGCTGGCACATTTCATTACAGTGGTTTATCCCTTCATAGCCCAGCTATATAGCTGAACATGCAGCGCTGCTTCCAGTGCACCATCAGTTACATGTTTCTGTTTAAAAAAAAGTAAAAACAAAGCTTTATCTTTAATTATGGAGAGCATTCAAAGAACTCAGAGGGTAAAACGGAGCTTTAAATATACACTTGGCATCTGTGTGTTTGTTTAACAGCTGTGTATCACTTATCTAAGCACAAAGGGCTTACATGTGATTCTGTTTAACGAAGTGCATTTAGACTGAGGTGCTATTAGAGTGGTGACCATGAACAAAGGCAGTACTGTTGTAAATCACAAAGCTAAACAAGCAGATGAATGTCAACTGTAGTGAAAAAGAGGAGGTGGTATTACAGGGGGGCTGCGGCATAAAACAGCAGTTGCCTGAACTTACCAACTGGGTTATAATAATAGAGATGTGGTGTCAGATTATAAAAGTGTGTAGGGAAAAAAAAATCAGCTTTAAATACGGTGACCCCATTATTGCCATGCCTTTATAAAGATCAGCAGGCATGACTGTTTCGTTTATGACAGGTGATGGTAACAGCAGGGTGATGAGAGATAACCGTACCTCGATTTTTGCAGAGATGCTGATCTCTGAGGGAGTCAGGGTGATGGAGGGACACTGCTGGGGGCCTTGACCAATGCTGATCCAGGAGCGTGGCATCAAACCTCGGGCACACTCGTTTTGGATGCTGCATCTACATATAAAGTAACAAAATATAATTCATATACATATCGACTTATCACGTCACATTTCACCACACTTTGCAAAGGTATTCCAACCCACAAACTTTATTGCATTATTTATTACATCCAACATATTTCAAGCTTTTAGAAAATGATGCATAGATTTCATTTTTCATCAAACAATGTTATTATATTTGTAGACCAATCTGTTCTGCAAGGGTAGGTCTCTACCAGATTGGCACATCTAAAGACTGTTAAAAGATAGCTGAACCTCAGTTACACTAAGCATCTGTGGACAGTGATATTCAGCTTTCACCACAGACTGTAAGATGGATTTATTTCTAGAATTCAAAAACATTCTTAAAAAAAATGCTTTCATTTTATTATTGCTATGTTTGTATGTTAGAGGTGCAGTCCTGATGAAAAGCAACCCATTGCCATAATCATAGTCTTGCCTCTTCTACATTTTCTTTTAGGATTTAGCTCAATTTTCCTTATATCTCCAACTGACTCTCCTCTCCCCACAACAAGATGCTGCCACCACCATTTCTTTCTTTGCAGATGGGCTGTTCCATATAACAACATTTTAAATGTTAACCAAAAAGTTTGATTTTGCAACTTAATTATTAGTGGACCTTTGCAGCTCCCGACATAGGTCAACCTGCTGCTTTGGGCTCACAACTTTGCATATTTTAGGTGTTTCCCTGCTTCCACATACCTGAGTTAAATGACGGGATGATTATCCGTCTTCAGCCCTTGATATCCTGCTAAGGAGATGAAGCTATAGTTTGCATTGGTTGTGTTGGTATGAAGACACATTTCAGATGCAATTTGTTTAGTAATATATTTTTTAAACTCTCTAAAGCCAAATTAGAGCAGCTGGTTCTATAGTGAGATTAAGTTACCCAAAGACGTTATCTGTTTGATAAGTGGGCAGATAATAACTACGAAGATGACTTCTGAAGCTCACCACACTTCAAATTATTATTTGAATATGTGATGTTTTGGGATTTTTTTCCCACTAAACATTGAATGCATTTTTTGTTAAGAGAACATAGTCCAATAAACTTATCATAGATTCTAGTTTTAATATGGCAGTGTAAGCAAAGTTGGTGAGATTTTTGTTTTTGTTTTTATTGGAGAAAACACAGTTAAAAAGGCTTTAAAATGCACTTTAGTAAAAAAAAAAAAATTTCACCATGTTCCGTTTGACGTTATGATCACATCTAATAATTGCTTGTCATCATGGCATCTTGTAATTTAGTCGTGCATGTGTGAATGCAGAGCTTTAAGGTCAACTTTCCATCCTATGTGGGGAGAGCACCAACTTTTCAGTTTCTTTTTCATTCTAGAACTTGTCAAAGTCTCACCGTTGGGTTTCACGGTCTGCTTCCCACAGATTTATGAGGTGCTCTGGTCTCCTAATGTCACATTCAGACCTCGCCTGTCAGTTTGCCTGGCTCGGCACAGGAGACCACTTGACTCTAGGTCACACATATTGCTATGGTAACCAATCCGGCAGGCGCCAAGATCAGGGACGAGTCACAGATATCAGAATAACAAAAACTACCAGCCTGGGACTTAATCTGCATGAAGCAACAGTGCATCCATGAGTCTGTGTGTTTTTCTGAAGGACACATATAAAGGGGATAGTGTGTAAGTTTGTGAATATAATGAACCTCTGGTACAGGAAAGCTTGTAAAAGGGCATTCAACAAGCGAGGTGGCGTCACACTTTGACTTGTGTTTCACTAATGAACATCAATGTTGGCAGAGAGCTTAGTTCATCTGCAGCTCTGACTGAAAGGACAAAGTGACCTCAGAGAAAGGAAGAACCTAAAGAGGGCCCCATTTAGTGTCCTCCTTACATGCCACATAATGAGTTTGGCGCATCCTACTTTCCTTTCACACTTTAGAGGTTGTTTTAAAGTAAAGTGTGTATCTGTGTGACTCTAAGTGCGGGGATTTGTGTTTTGAGGAAAGAAGATGTTCAAAATCTCAGTCCCAATGGCACTTAGGGACCTGGAGGGTATAAGAGGTCAGCTACCGAGCTAAAAATAAAAACGAAGGCTCTGAAAGCAATCTGAAAAAAAGAAATAAAACCAGCCAGACACAAACAAACTCATAAACTCTGAACACATTCTCAAAGGTCCCAATAAAGTGGATTTAAATGCACAAAGGGATGATAATCATTGTTTGCTTTGGATAATAGGAATGCTGTTAAGACAATTTAAGAGGGCAGACATCACTGATAGGGCAAAATATTTGGATAGCTGCAAAACCCACTGGTTCAATCTTGGACCATTGCAGTAAGTCAACTACAGTACTTTTAGGATGACATATATAAAACAACCTTAATTTATACAATGTTTATGTGAGCTGTGACAGAGTAAAGCCTTCAAGCCCATTAAAACTAGAGCTCCGCCATGTCACAAGTGAATGTTTTTACAATGTTTTATTGATTTAGACTATTAAAACAATGAGATTGGTTGCAAGGAAGCTACATTTGCCTCACTCCACTATTTATTCACCCTCATCATGATGTATCTACCCACTACTATAAGTTAAAGTATCCAACTAAAACTAAATAATGGCCATCAAAGCCTGTAAGAGTCCATCCAACTGTCTAAAATCATTACTGGTATTAGAAATATAAAAACCAACCACAAATTGCTCTCAAGCAGTCCTTTAAAATGAGATATTTTGCACAATTACACTGCAATGCTGTCATTAAATCAGATATATTTCGCCGCTCAAACTGAAAAGCATAATGTCTTTCTATAATCCTGAGTCACATGCTTACTCAGGAGGAAAACAAAAGGCCAAGACCAACAACTCAATGAAATCATGGCACTTTTTAAGCTTCCCCAGGTCACAATGTTGCAGCCTAGACATACTTGCAACCAGACAGTGTTAAATGCAAATTTACCTTTAAGTATTGGAATTGTGGAAGGGAAAAGAAAGGCGTTACAGTGCAAAAATATACAGTGAAAAACTTTAATTTAGCTCCTAAATTGTTTTCATTTTCCACCATATGAATCAAGTGTTTCCCAACAGGTTAAACCCTTAAAAACATCAAAGAGCCCCTATCAGTACAAGGAATTGATGCAGAAGCAATGCCTCCCTATAATTGAGTGGACCTGTTTGTATAATCATTTTCCAACAGGCATTGTCTAACCAGCTGGGTTTGAGTGTATTGGACTTGTGCTATTTATAGCTGCTCTGTGGGTACATTGAATTAGACTGGTTTAGTATGATAATAATAGGACAGTAGTTCTCCTATCTACTTGTGCAAACTAAAGTAGGGTGAAACTGAACAAAGCATGGCAAACTTTAAAATAGATGGGCTGCAGGTGCAGATGACCACACAAGGTGTCACTCTAATGGTCATAGAACAGGAAACAGAATCATTTAGGGAATTTGATGTACTGTAAGTAAGAGAGGGATTGCTTCCACAGGTTTAACTGTTAAGTAAAAAGTTTGTCCATGACATTCGAAGACTTTTACCACCTGTACCTTTAATATCCTCTTCCTGAAAAATGCTCCTTCAGATTGTTCAGCTTATTGGTCAAAAATGTGGACCCTTGCTGAGTGGTCCAGTGTAGTAATCCTACAAAATGTGGTAAATCATGATCTACAGTAGCTAAGTACAGGAAAAAAGGCTTTGCAAGAACTGTTATTTTCCTTCATCCGCACTAAAGATGCTTTGAATCTGAGAGCCTCGCAGGGGTTGGGTACATTCAGTTCAGATCAAACAGAAAAGTAGACTACTATTCTTGTTTCTATTCACACCTACTGCTAATTTAGGATCAGCAATAAACTTAATGTTATGTTTTTAGATGTGGAGAGAAGCCATAAAACACCCACAAGGTGCAGGCAGAACATGTAAACTTGACCAGGAAAGTCCCCAGGCCACCACCGGTATTTTTATTTTTACTGACAGTGCTAACCACTGATACAGTCTTCCCTGATTCCAGCCAAATATATTCAGCATCATGCAGTTAAGTCAAAGTTTTATATTTCGATTACTGAATATCTCAAATTATAGAAAAATAAAGCAAACATCCAAACATTCCATTATGATTATATATCATAATGGAAAAATAGCCATCAAACTGAAAGGGGGAAAGTCTTTCTTTTCATTATTTTCAATTATTTAATTAATGTATTTAAACATTGGTAATTCAAGCAGAAGTGTACGTAAATGCTGCACTGTGGAGAAATTAATTAAAACTAATTTACTTATCTGATACAGATATTAAACAATATAAAGTCTGATAAACAAACTTTGACTAGTTTCAAAAACTGTTAAAAAAAACTGCTTCTACTCCTGCTCATCAGATCTAACCACTTTTCCTGTTTCTGCTGAAGAAAAGCATCCCCACAGCATGATTCTACTTCCACCATGTTTCACAGCAAGGTTGGTGTGCTACAACTGCACGGTATCACATACTGCATTAACAAATGTTGAAACACATAACACATGTAAATACAGACCTCCTCACTGTCAGTCAAAAATCCTTAAATTTGCTTGCCAATCAGCATTGAGCAGCCAGCTTTACAACCCTCCCCTGCTCCATTGAGCCCCTAAGAGGTTTAGCCTCACTGGCAGAGACATATTTTGGCATGTTATCCAATCAGGACTCTACTTGCTTACTGGTTACCTCTATAAACTGAGGCTCAAACCTCATTGGGGATTTTTCATAGAGGCTGACCGACAGCATCCTGCTGTCTTTCAGCCTGACGATACATATTTGATCAATAATTCTACTACAGGTACATCTATAGGGGAGAACTACCATCCCTTTTATTTAGTGAGGAATTGGCAAGGGTTTAGTGTCATCTTTTATTATTTTTTTACTGCCTAGGTTCCACCATGCATGGAGTATTGTTCATTGTTATTTACGTCTGACCAAATTGCCTTACATGTTTGCTGTTTCCCGATTGTTATATGTGGCAAACTACAAGCCTTAAAGCTTTCTTCAAACAATAGCTCTCTCTAAGCCATTTTCCATTAAAAAACTGATTATTGAAGTGCATAACTTATAGCTATCCCTCTGTTAGAGAATGAAAACAACAAACTCACTCATAGCATTTTTTTCTTTCCTAAAATGTATTCACACCTCTCCTGTTAATTCAAACAGCAATTTTCTCAAACACTGCACTGTGAAGAAATTAATTCAAAGTAGCTCACTTTCCCGTGAAACACTAATACAAACGGCGATGAAAATACAGTTCTGACATGCAAACACTCCTCCTCTTCCTCTCCACACTCTGCCAGACTTTAAAAAGCTTTTCACAAAAGCTCCCTTAAAATAAACAGAGTCAACATTTTCAGCTAAAATATGACCTGTGAAAACTCATCACCCCCCAGAGTGTCTGAGGAGGTGGGAAGCCAGTGAGGCTGTTAAACAGCAGCAGAACATATGAGTTTCTGAAGTGCTCACGCCGACACAAACGCACCCAAACACACACCAAGTTAGTGGGAGATAAGAACATGCAGATAAGCATGATAATTTGTGAATAGCAAAGAAGGCATGTCATGCATAATTTGCTTCAAATAAAGATGTTTAAGTGCTTTCCTGTGACATGTGGCAGATTAAACCAGTGCCAGCATGAAAGCAGTGATCAAGGACTGGGTTTTATCTCTACTACAGAAAGTAGCTCCATCTTTTTGACAACAATGCCGCCTCAAAAGAGTGAACAGATATGTTTTCATGTACCATCCTCCTGCAAACATACTGAGAGACGTCAGAGCCATGAGTATAATCCAACTGGCCCCTCAAAGGGACAGTGGTGGCTTCACAGATTTTGAGAACTGTTTCTTTTTTTTCACACTGTCTGCAGTTGTATAAGACAGTGAGGTGATGAAGGAGATGATCCACCCCCACACTTCATCCCCCAGGCCTCGAAACCACAGAGCCAACCCAGTGGCCGGCAGGCCTGGCCAAACAGTGCATCAAACGCACAAACACTCATGACATCAGCTCCCTGGCCTCTGAAAGCCAGAGAGAGACACACTCAGGCTGACACTTGCACGCAGGCTTACACACTTTGACATTTCCTTGTAAAAAGAACCAGTGTGCTCGCTCCCTCCCACTACCATCAGCACAATCAACGCTCCTTTGTAGAGGGATAGGAAAGGGGACAGGGGCACGGAGGGGAGGAGAAGACAAGAACTAAGGAGACAGGGCAGCAGGCTGAGAGATAGATGGCTAAAATTTTCAAAGCTACTGGAGTATAAGGACAATGAATTAAAAAATAGAAGGCGGTGGGCAGGGAGAGTCTCTAGAGTAAAAAAAAATGCAGTGAAGCGAGAAAGGAAGCGGAATAAAGAGACAACAGATAGATAAATAAAGAGAGGAGACAGGGAGATAACAGCCAGCAGTGGCGGGTCTCAGTTAAATGGAGCTCTGGGCGAGTCCCTACTTCTGCTGAGCTCAAACTCCTTTCACCTTTTCTTTGTGATTTTAATTATATAAAACTATGTTCTAAACCATCTCTGGATAGAATAGAACAATCTTGCACTGGTGGAATAACTTTCGATATCTTAGAGATAATCAGTGCAGTCAGGATTCCCCTGACATGAAACCACTCAGTTCCTTAGTCATTTATGTTTGCTTAGAGGAAAACATTGCTATGAATTTCTAAAGATAAGAAAAGAGTGGAGAAACAGTAGGTGCTGTGAACAACCTTTTCTAGTGTTTTGTGTCCCTATTTATGTGTAATCTGAAAAAAGTATATATGCAGTATTCTATGGTGAAATATGGTTAAAGCTCTCTGAAATATAAGAAGTGTCAATTCTCTACAAGGGTTCAGTGTTATTTTTGTCAGCAATGACGATGGCGAAACTTATTGCGTTGATGCAATAATTTTGTGCTAAATGTGCAAAACGGCATTTTCCAACATTTTAGTTAACATGACTTGAAATGTAGGTCCGGCATTGCCATGGCATTATAAGGCAATTATGTAGGTTCTGTGTAACTTTTTATATCAGATGCCTGTGAATTTAAATATACTTGAGCAGCGGTAACCGATGGGTACATTTTTAGAAATCAAGCCAAAGTAGGATGTGTTGGCTTTTGGATGGGAACCTCGTTTGTCTAAAAGCTTTCCTTTATTTTAAATTGTGTTAGCTTATCTGTCTGCTATTTTAAACAACATAATGTGTTGAATTAGATCTGCTATTCCCAAAACATTTTTGAGATACTTTTTTTTATAAAGTAGGGCATTAATTCATAAAAAAAAGTTTATTTCAATTCTATAAATCAAAGTTCTCTGCCCAACAGCAGTCCAGCAATTGTACTGGAGCTGTCACTCTGGTAAAGATGCTGGTTGTTATTCGAAACTGTAAAGGTTAGCTGTGGATGAACTCATCATTTAGAGAATAGGATATGAAATAAAGCTTATCATTACAAAGATTTCTCAGAACTTTAATTTCCTTATTCATGCCAAATTAAACCTGATAAATATAGTATTTTGAGCAGATCGCAGGAAAGAAAACTGTGTAAACTGTGTTTAAGTTCACAATTGGCTGTACATACATGCTACCCTGGGCATTCAGCCCTATCTGTTATATCAGTAATAGCCACTGACAGTGAGAGAGACTGACCACGTAAGAACTCTACATTTCCCACCCTTCTGTATCTGAATGGCCTCTGGCTATTTGCTTTTATCACCGGACCAAACTAATACACACCCAGACCCAAACAAACGTAGCTCAACAACACCCATTTTCTGATGTGGGTCCAGACATCCCATCCTGACACAGCCACATTAATCACTGTGTGCTTTCACCAGCTCACAGCTCCACTTCAGCCAAGTGACTCCTCACTGGGCTCTTCCTGCCTGTCACTCTTCCCATCAGACTGACCGAGAGCCAGGGGAGCTCTCCAAACAATGATGTTTCCTCCAAGTCAAAGACTCAGTGAAAAGCAGATCAATCGTCATCCAAGGATAGTTTCTCAAACCGAAAACCCACTCTGTTGGTGCCAAGACTCAACCAACCAACCAACTTTCAAACTGAGAGTGACAAATCCCAAAACAGGGAAAAGAGCCCCAGTGATTTTCACTAATCCTCAAGTATCAAAGCAGGGGGCAGAGGCGTTTCCACAGAGGTATCAGTTTTCCAATTTATGTACAAAAACAACAACTATGTGAGATTATATTTTGTAAAAAGCAGTAGCTGATCTTGCATCCTTAAAAAAGACAGGAAGTGAATCTTCCCACAGTCAAACTCCACTTGCTGATAACATCAACAACCTCGTGGCATGAGTGTGACACCAAAGCATATGATTATTTGATTGAATCATGTTTTACTGGAAGAAAGGAAGATGCTGAGATGAACAGATAACAAGCAAGAAGAGGGCCTTTGAAGTCCCTGAAAAGTTGTTGTTCTCACCTGTTCTCCAGGGTGCACCAGCCACAGTAGGCGTCTCCAGCGCCCAAACAGTCAGTGCAACTCGTCCACAGATCACATTCTGCCACTTTCACTCGCAGCATCTGCACCAAAGTAGCATCAAAGCACAACCAAGTTAACAATTTTAAGACAATTTAATGTTTTTTTTAAGGAAATATAAAATTTGGTAAGAGTCCTACATATGAAATAAATAACAGCAGATAACTGTCACAGCTCTGACAGTCGGTTAATATGATACTGAATGCATAAATGCAACATCTGCTGGCTGTGGCTTGTCAGCAGTTGGGATTTGCTTCTTTTCCTCTGTTGCTTAATCTTTGTAATTAGGTCATCTGTGGGATTTGGACTGCTGGGCGGACATAACAAGCAATTTAATGATGTCGTGTGGCCTCTGGAAAAAAAAAAAAGTTTTTTCTGGCATCCCCCATGGATTAGACACTTTGTTAAATTAAAAATAGCATGTACACTGCTGTGAAATACAACAAGTTTAGGCCTTAGTTATTTAGGGTAAAACGCTTAAACCAAACATTATTTTGTCATTATTAACATGAATCCCTTCCTGCAAGACTGTTTCCTCCATTTAATTTTATAGCCTTATCCAACAAATTGTGCATTGTAGGTTATATAAAGAACATTTTTTTCATATAATGCATAACATTAATAATCCTCTTCTTTAAGACTGTCGTAAAGCATTTTTATTCCAGAATTGCATTTAGAGAGACTGGTACAGGAGATCTTTCTGCCCACCGCTATTAACGTCTAAGAAAATTTGCTAAAGGCTCTACCTTTATGTACAAAGTTGACTTTCCCATTATGACCGATAAGATGTTTTTGAATTAATTTGAATTTGTTATACAGAGCAATGTACCTGGTTTACACTTGACTGGTTGAAGTTCGACTTCAAGGAATTATTTGTGTCAATAAACAACTTTACATCAGAGACCACAAAAATCACATGTGCTGTTCTCCAAGGTTTGATCATAGGGCCCTAGCAATTAAATACCTATATACTCACCCAAGCTTAGGTTATAATAAATTAAATAAATGACTATATAATGATGACAAACAGCTCTATAATATCACCAGGTGATTTAGCAAATATTAAGCACTAGTGAAATGTGTACAATAAATAAATAACGGAATGTGACAAGATTTTCTTCATCTAGTAACAATTTTACAAACAAAGGAGTTGTGATCAAGGGTGAACAGGAGTTACTTCAGCTTATGTTTAATGTTATGTTAACCTACAGAGCTACAGCTATGCGCATGGGGCGTCACTTTGTTGCCGTAGCAACGATTGCTTTCTTTTTCCATTGGAGGAAAGAGGCTGTTCCATTCTCGTTTACACCCCCCCACCTTTAATCAAGGCGCCTTCCACAGCTGCGAGTGTGACTTTATTGCGAGTGAGACTTGATAGTTAAGAGTTAATGGTTATGGAGCGGTTTGGGAATCAGCATTAGAGATGACCTGTTGACTCCAGGTCCCCCATATCTGCTTTAACCTCACTAGAACTAACAAAGTAGAGCACATCATCTCAGTTTTAAAGTCCTTACACAGGCTCATAGACGACTACAATAAATACCCTGAGTTATTTCAAATCAGGATTTAAAAAACATTTAATTTTGCCTTTATTTCTGTTTCAACTGTTTAGGAATGTCCTCCATTTACCTACTTAAATGCCTTTAAAAACAGTTTCATCCCTTGGTTTTATTGGCAGTCTGATACTTTTGTTTTTGTTATTCCTAAATTTTTATTGATTTTAGTTGTGTTCCCTTGTTGTTGTTATATGGTGCATTTGAAAAAAAGCTAAAATCATAGAAGTGGGACTGTTGTATTCACACTGTCAGGTAAATAAACATTATCTTGAGTGAGTTGTCCAACTTTCCTTTTCCTGGCTTTACTGTTCCTCTAGCTGCACTGTATTTTTTTCTATATTTTCCCTTTCTTTTTTTTTGCAGGTGAAGCACTATGAACTGACCTATTACTGAAACACGAATTACAAATATATTTGCTTTGCGTTTCTTTTATTTTTTTGAACTTTTAATTTTAAAAGTGCTTAATTTTAAGGAAAGATGTTTAAGATTTCAACTTAACAGCAGAAAGTTGTGGATAGTGCAGCATTTATCTTTGCAGCAAATTGTCATGCATGTCTAAAAAAGCATAAGCTCATCAGTGTGCATTTTAAAATGTGTCTGTCACAGGAAACATCGTGATTTCATCTCTGTGCAGAAAACAATCAGGTACACCGGTGAGAAAAATGCTGAAAGTGCAACCACATGCAGACATACGTGCTGCAGTTATGAAACCTCCTTGTAGCTCTGAAGTCTAAAGGAGCGTAGAGCATCATACTAAATCTAACCATGTTTTGCTAGATGGGAGCAATGAGCCTCCACTGCATGTTAGCAGATGTATTCTGAATGTGGTTCCTGTGGTTTTTCTCCATGATGACATCTGTGAAGACAAGCAGTAAACATCTACCGACTGAAAAATTGTCTGCGGCTGTGTGCTTACATGGTGAGAGGTCATGACATAAAGGAAGTTGCTGTTGTTGGGGTCGAAGGTCATGATATGGTGGACTGCTTCTGCGGCTGGTAGCTTCGTGGTCCTCTGGCTGGCCAAGGTTCTGTTTGGCAAGAAGGTCAACTGAGGGCAAAATAGAGAGAGGTTAGATAAGAAAGGATCAAACCAACCAGAGAACCTCCACTCAAATCCACCAGCTTTTTCTAAACACCACATATTTTATCAGACAAGATGATTTACTAAATATGGCATACATTTGTTTTCTTGGTTTTAGTGACTCACACCAGAATATCTGCTTAGAGGCTGCATCCACCTACAATGTTTGACAGGTTTCACCCATCTGCTGCTCAACTAAATACTTTTTGTACTTATTGGAGGCTTCAAGGGCTGCCCATTAAAATATTAATGTAACCATTAAAATCATCATCAGCTTTTTTAGCATTCTTGTTTGGAGGACAAAGGAAGTGGTCAAAGGCATAAAACTGATCTAAAGGTTATGAAGTGTAGCTGAAAGTCAAAGAAAAACTTCAGCAAATAAACAACAGGTAGATCAGTCATCCTACATTTCAGCATTGCCGTATGCATGACTTTTAACCAACTTGTGTTGATTTATATTTTTTGCAAATTTACAAATTGAAGATATTAAATAGGAGAGAACTGATTGCATGATAATGAAATGTTCTTCAGGGGGAGCAAATATTGCAGAATCAATGGTCAAATAGAAGTGGCCCAGCTTCCTTAGATAGTAAACCATCCACCAGCTGGCACTGTGAACGACTGAACCTAAACAGGAGCTTCTGGTATAACATCTATTTCTGACTATTTTGTTGAATTGAAGACTTTAAAATAATCACTATAGCTTGTTCAGAGTTTAAGGCTTGTGCAATAAAACTAAATCAAATGACTGAACTGACCTGAGCTGAACTGAATGGGACTAAAATAAATTACAAAAGAAATGAACTGAAATATGATTAACCTGATTGGACTCAGTTGTATTGAACAGAGTTTAATTCAGCTAAACTGAGGTGAACTAAATTGAAATGAACCAAATCTAAAATTTTTTAACTGAAACAAACTGAATGAAATTCAGAAAACTTAAATTCAGACTTAAATTATTTTTGTGACAGGCGACTTCAATTTGTGATTTCATTTTTTTCTTACATTGTTTTCTTTTGCGTGAAGACACATTGTTTTTGTCTATAAATTTAAAGGCTTTGATGTGTCGCCATGATTTAAAGAGGCACCTTTAACTTCATTACCTGATAAGAACATTTTTGTAAAATTGGTCAGTTAGAACTGGATTAAAAATGAGTGAGTCTCTCATGTGATATTTGAATTTACCAAATGTTGATCCATTACCATGAGAACTTTCTGCTTAAACAACTCATGAATTAAGGTTTTTGTCTGACATGTAATCATGACAGAGTCAACTAAACTAAAATGAATTGTGATTGGCTCTAATACTGTATATTTTAATAACTTCCAGAAGGTCACACGGTTATTTAGTCATAATCTCTATTTGCAAGCTTTGGGAAAATTCCTTTAAATGTTTATTTTACATGTTTTTATTTTTCCACCCTCTTAGAACACATTTGCTTAAGCATTGTGCCCAATCTTGCTCTTCTGGGTTGTGATTTATTTACAGACTTGCTTTCTGACAGCCCCGGATAATAAAATGGTTAACATGGTCACAAACATATGCACACATAGACACACTCACAAATGAAGACCTTTGTAGGAAAAAACAACAGTGCTGAGTGTGACTTCCTGTCACGCTAACAGAGAAAGCCCTCATTTCTGCAATTTGTTAGGTTCCTCTTCAATGGGAACATCCTGCCATTCGTAGAAACAGAGCGATTTTATGACAAGCAAGGGCTCTGTTGTTGCTACATCTGTGGGACACATGAAGAGACTTGGAACAGCATTCATAGTTTCTGTACAGTTCCAGTGTCAAATTACAGGAAAAAGCTCAATTTATTTATTGGGAATTTATGTGACAGACCAACACAAAGTAGAGCCTGTGTTTTAAATGAAAGAAAAATAATGCATTATTTTCCATTTTCTTTGTTTTGTTTCTTCATTCATAACTGCCACCCCCCACCGTTCCCATGACAGTTTTGTCATGGATTAAATTTGACTAGCCATGCTAAAAAAATCATAACCCTCACTATTCTTTCAGAATTTTTCTGTATTTTCAGTCTTGCTTTCCTGCTTAAAAGATATGTTCCCTTCTAGATTTTATGCTTTTGCTGCCTCTGACCAGTTTCATTCCATCCATCCATCCATCCATCCATCCATCCATCCATCCATCCATCCATCCATCCATCCATCCATCCATCCATCCATCCATCCAACCAATCAAAATCTACAGCCTGCAGAAAACATAGGTAGTTAAACTGAAATAAAATAAAAAAACAGTAATATTTATTTACAATATAGGTGTATTTTGAAGAATCGATTACCGTAACTGAACTTAAGTTAGGAGTATCAATGTAAGGGAGAAGGAATACCAATAGGTGTCACACTTTACAGATCTTAAGGACCGAGTGTAATTTTTTGCAAAGCTTGTTTTAATAAAATATATTGATGTTTCTGGGTGTTAGATTTTAGAATTGGAAAAAGTCCAAAGTGTTTGGGTGTTTTTGTAGGGGAAAAATGTCACCACCCACTGGGCGGATAATTTTAAATCTGCGCAGACAGAGGCTTAGTAAACCTCGGGTAAAGGGGATTGTCTCAGCTTTCAAACATCGCTGTCGTTTTCTAACACCACCCACCACTGCTATAAGCAGACACAGTGGGGATAGTAAGCAGCTGTATTGTGTCTTCAGCCCGCGCCCCAGTGACTGGAAACACATGAACAGATCGTCACAGTGAGGAGCCTGCAAACAGCAGCCCACACACCTGGATGGAGTAAAGAATAGAAGCTGAGCTGTGGCACAAAGCACCACCCGGTCAGCCAGCAAAACACCTGCTGCACTGGCAGGTCGCTCTGTCTTCATTCTCTATCTATCTTCGCACAGATCACAGACACTATTTAAATACGGACGCTCAGCTGCTGTCCACTCATTTCTTCTGCCCTTTCTCCACATGTGAGTGTGTGTTTGGATGCGTACCTGGGTGTAAAATCAGGAGAATAAAGATCGACAAAGGTGGGGCAGTAGGAAAGAGAAAGCAATTGGAAAATATACTTTAGAAGGTATCACAATACCTTCAATTATTGTTCAGCCTTGAAGCAGACATCTCATGTTGTTTGATTAGCACATTTTTACTTGATTTTTAAAAGACAAAATAATGATTGAAATATTTTTTTGAGAAATGAACCGCTGTCGATAAAAACGTAAGACATTCTAAACCACAACAATTCTGGTTCATTCTTGGTTGCATTTTTTAGAATAGAATAGAATTCAACCTTATTGTCATTCCACTGTCACAAGTACAGAGCAATGAAATGAATTCTCTGCAACGAGATGAATTCTCTGCAACGAGATGAATTCTCTACAACCCATCCCCTTGGGGAGCAGTGGGCTGCCATTGTGCGGTGGTTTAGGGTTCAGGGTTTTGCTCAGGTACCCAGAAAGGCAGTCTGTGGAGTGGGGCTTGAACTCAGAACCTCAGGATTCCAAGCTCTATGCCCTAACCACTAGGCTACTAAACCCTCTATTTTAGAGGCCTTAGGTGAAAAGTTTAAGTAATGAAATGCATGATGGGAATGTCCAGCCAACACACGGTTTGTCAAAGAAGTGGGTTCTGTGTCCCAATGATAGATGTGCTTTAGAGCAACATCAGCAAATCAATGTGGAAAAAGTAGCAGTGGGTAAGTGAGAGTAATCATCAACATTAAAACTAGGACTGAAAAGCCACTCATAGAGGAAGAAGCAATTTTTCCCAAAGCCCACACATGGTCACTCCCAACTCTTCAAACACTGACTAGCGAATCGCATACTGGTATGTAGGGGATACAGCTCATGTCATACAGTATATTGACGACCAGAGTAAATGACAATTTGCAGACACTTGAATCTCAACAAACTTTTAAAGACATTTTACCAACAATTTTATCATCGGTAGCTTTAGGAGTGTATGCTCTAGGGTTAGGGATGGGTTAGTGCTACTTTTTTACTTTGCAGTTTATGAAAAACTTTCGCAAGTTCCTACCACAAGGTGTCATGCACCCTGCGCATCAAATAATGACAAGTGGGGTACCTCCATCCTTTCAGTATCCGACTTCACAGGGTCTTGACCAAGCGTCAGCATTTGATGAGGTGGGAGTGAAACTGTCTTGCATATTACAGCAAAACCCAGATTACCACTTAGAAATGCAATCAGTGACAAAGACTATGCATGTCCTGTGGTGGGGACTAGTGCACTGCAGAAAACAGACAAATTAAACAAACATCTCAAGAAGCAACTAAGAAGTTCAAACTTTGGTGTAAATGAATTCCAAATTAGCAATGACCAAAATAACAACACCAAATTAGTTATTAAAGGGTCATAAAGACAATAAAGTAAATGTTTTGAATCAACAATCACTGAGCCTTATACTTAAGAAGGCAAACTACTGACCTCAATTTATCTGTTGTGTCAGGTGAAAATGGCCATAATAGCGGCACATTATTTTCAGAAGCTTGTAAAAAATGCTCCGCTATTTTATCTTTTACTCATTAGTCTGCCTTCAAGCAAATAGAAATGATTCTGTTCATCCAAACCGCAATGGTTTAGTGGGATTTAATATCACACAGTAATAAAAAGGTTTTGCGTCTTTCAAGATCCTTTATTTAAACATCTGGTCCGGACTGTAGAAAGACAATTTTAATAGAGAATTAAAGGCTTTTTTACATCAGAAGTGAAATAAAAGCAGAGCTAAATGGGGGGCAGAGGAGTGATGTAGTGAAAGATGGAGGGAGCAAATTTGGATTATAGGGAGGGAGTGAGATAGAGACGGAAGCTGCCAGACACAGGGAAATGGAAGTTAGCCGTAATGGGGAGGGAGAGACTTCATTAAAAAAATGCATGTAATTACAAATTACTTCAGTGAGGGCTCTCTCAAAGACAGTAAAGGAGGTCTAACTTAATCTGAACCACTGCTCCCCTGTGTTTAGACTGAGCCAAACTCACAGTCAGAATCACATTACACACACTAACAGCACCATTAACCTCTGTAACAGCTCTATCCTCAGGGCACACACACACGCACAATCAACACACACACGCTAATTCACACACACACAAACAATCAGAACCACAAAAAGCTAAAAAGCACAGCAGCTTGTTGCTGCAAGGTCACTGAAACACAACACACTCTGGATTTAACAAGGTTGACGCACACGCATGTATAATCTCTGGGTTTGTATCCATCTAAGTAAACATATGGAATCACTAAACCCACTTGCACTGGCCTCCAGACAAAATCCAACACCTAAAACACAGCCAAACCTGCAATCAGGCAAACAGATGCATGCAAACACACGCTCACACCCACATGTTAATCCCACTATCCTTACCTGGACTTTCATTCAACATTTATTTTTACTGCCATACCCAGATCTTTACCATTACTAGTAGATACTAGAAGTAAACCAAAACTAAACTCAATTCACAACTTAATGCTAAACCCAACACGTAACCAAAGAAGTGAACTTTTCCTCATAGCAACCAGTTGACTGGCCCCTACAAGTATCTGTAAGTCCCCACAATGTAGCATATTCCTGGGAAATAGGCCTTACACCGTTCCCACAAGGTAATAAACACACACACACACACACACACACACACTGCTGTTTACACCATCCCAACCAATGTGGTGCATCTGGTTTACAGCAAAAAGCCTCCGAAAAAACAATTACTGCAAGCTCAGCTGGGGCCAAAGCAGCGCATTTTTCTGAGGCAAGGGAAAACAATGAAAGCCATGTATGGTTTTAATGTCGTAAAAGGTACAGAGCTGATGCAAAAAAAAAAAAAAAAAAAGACCCTCAGAGTAGGGCTTGCGTTGTTTCCATGAGCATCTGAGGAAAGCAGATTGTTGCGCTTGCAGGGAGCTCAGTCAGGGGTGACTGGGAATGTGACTGAGACAGGAATTAAGGAATGCTGTTAATTAGACACAAGCTGGATAGTCGGTGGGATGTGTAAAAGCGGAGGTCGCGGGCCAACACATGGTAGGGCTGAGTCATGCATCCTCCCAGCGTCTTGTTAAAGAGCCTCTCTCAGACAATAACCAGGTTTGAGGAACATTAGAGCACATGATTAGGGCTGCTTAGGGATGACCCAAGGATGACTGAAACAGAGGCAGATGGGGGGGGGGATTGATTGTTGACAGTGCTGGAAAGCTGCAGGATGAAAGCAGACAGTCCTGCTTGTTCTCTGAGTGTTTTTCTCACACACCTAAGGTTAGTTTTATTGACTGATGCGACAGCCACTTCAGAGCAGCCGTGCGTGATTCCTGATGCCAGAGTTTTTCCAAGCTTCGAGGCTCAATCAGATGAAAAGCCTGAGCTCCAATCGGAGGGGGGTCAATTTGAACAGCAATAACTCTATAACCTGAGGAAGTAGTGCTTTAAATCCCCTTTTAACCCTTTTCCTTCATTCTTTCCCATACGTTTGTAATGTGTAGAGCGTCGTAGTCATTTTTTTTTTGTAATGGTGACCGCATTTTACAGGGTTTTATCCAGTAGCTGAACATAAAATACCAAGTTGATACCAAAGTAAGAGCAAACGGTTAGAACTTCAGAAAGTTTTTCTACAAATGAAAATCTGAATAAGTGAGATGTATCTTTGTATTTAGCTGCACTGTGCCTTCAGTTCCATCCAGGTATGTAACTAACATATTTTCACAGGTATTTCAACCAGTTCTGCTCCAGCAAAATAGCTCAAACTCAATCAGAGTGGATAGAGAGGGCCTTTTAAAATTATCTGGCCATTCTTGATACAGATGCTCTAGTGGATTTAGGTCAAGACTTTGAATAGGCCTTTCAACCCCATTAATTTCCTTTGATCTTAACCATTCCAAAGCTACTTGTTTAGAGTCTTATTCTAGTGGGAGATTAACTCCACCCCCCTCTTAAGTATTTTGCTGCATCTTACAGCTTCCCAGTTGCAATTCCTGCATCAGCAGGCATTCTCTTGGTTATTCTTTCTTTCTAACTGGGAATTTGGAAGTCCAAATACTGACAACAAAGACAGCGCTCCATTATATCTGCACAAAGTATCAAACGGCAGTTGTTATCACATTTTTCATGCATGCAAATGACTGCTTTAGTATAATAGGATGGGTTTGGAAGGGTTTTGTAGTTTAAGAGAAATGTAAACAAGCAGGGCCGTAACTACCATTTAAAGACACAAAGGTCATGTCCTCTGTATTTTTTGTCTAATAAAGTAAGGTAGATACTGTGCCAGAACTGTATGGGTTTTAAAAGTCAGATGTTTATTGCATGATACTTGAAATATTGAGTAAAACCACAATAGAAATATGTTGAAAGGGTGGCTTTCAATAACAAGAGTAAACAGATAAGGCACTATCGTCAACTTAATAGTGTATTATGGCTTGGTTGTCTATTGTAAATACTGTAGCAAATAGGCAAATATGAAGCAACCTATCTGATTTATACTGGAATGTCTTTAGTGACACATTTCTAACCGTTAATATAGAATCTTCAAAGGGGAAAATTATATAAAGATCAAGTTTGAAAGTTTATAATGCCTGTAATGTCTGGTAGGGAAACGGGAAGAGAGAAATGCACCTAATAGTCATTATGATCTTGCTTTCGCCACTTAAAACTCTGAATATAGATAGATTTAAATAATGGAAATAAAAGTATTTTCTGGGAGCATGCCGCTGAACCCACTGAGAAGTGACGGACTCTTGACCTCAGTATTTTTTTGGGGCCTGCAAGCAAGTTTTGCATAACAGTCATATGTTTGGTCTGTTGGAGGGACTTCCCCTGCCCTCGATGGCCACAGTTTTTTGACTAGTGGGGGATGCAAAATCTGACATTTTGCATGGAGATAATGATGAGATGAGATAATGAAGAGAAAAATGCAGGAAAATTTGGGCTAATCTGAATCACTGTTGTCACTGCAATATGCAGCACTAGTGTTTAAGTTACAATGTGATAAACACCATAAAGGTCTGACAGCATGTTTAGTTTCCTATTTCTTATTTTACCCAATAAAGGAAACACGGTCTTGTTGATAAGAGGCGGAGATCTAACTGTCAGAAATCGTATTTGGACAAAGTTTCATTCATCTTCAATGCTATGGCAGTGTGCCTCACCTTATGAAGACGTCCGTTACTGGTTCCTAGAAAAACCACAGTGTGCTGGTGCACACTGTCCACTGAGACCGAACTTAGGGATGAGTACTCAAAGAGGGGAGTGGCCCTGAGGGGCCTCCGTAGAGCTAGAGGATGCTGCAGGTGGGCGGCGCCGCAGTCCAGCTGCTCAGGCTGCAACTGGAAAGGCAGACAAAGGCAAAAAGACATCAATCCTCATCAGTTTTTCACAGAGATCAGAAGACAGAGGAGCGCAGCGCACAACAGGAGCACCGTGTGATTAATGTCTGGTGGAGAGCAAGTGTTGTGTGATAGGAGCTATCACTCTGGTGCTACTATTTCCTCTAAATTACTTTGTGGGCATGTCAGTGAATACTTGAAAAGGGATTACAATGCTCTTCAACACTCATAAGACTTTGCTTTTGTCAAATCCTCGGTAAGCAGTGATAAAACATTTGTGCCACGCTTGGATGAGCACCAGGATCTATTGGGAATTCTGTGAATATTTTAGAACATGCTCAACCCAAAAAAAAGGAGAGGAGAAGAAAAAGCAAAAAGAAAAGAGAGAGAAAGAATTAAGCGCAGTGGATATTTGTAGAGTCGTTTCCCACGGGCCCCATGCTAACAGCCTCATCTCTCTTACCATAAATTGTGTCTGACTTTCCTTCAGTGCTGGCCTTCAAACTGTCAACTACAAAAAGGATCACGTGTCCAAAGCCACTTCATGTTAAACCAAGGGAACTAACTTTTCTTCTAGCAGTATTTTTATGACATCAAAAGTAGAAAAACAACTCTGGACTGCATCGATTTAAACAAGAAGCAGTCTATCTTAGGGGGCCTGAGGATCAACTCGGATGTTAGATCCATTCAGGCGAGTGGTCATGGATAGAGCCGCCGGGGGCCACAGACAATAAGGCGGTGCCACTGAGGAGGGCAGCTCCTTACTTGTGGCAGAGCATCCTTTGACCTTCACCCTACCAGCAGGAACTATAACAAAAGAAATCATGTATTTCATCACACTCCCAGTTCATTTTGACTTCATTGTGAAAAAAGCATCCAAAAGAGGTAAATATGGTGTTCATCTTAAAGGTTTCCTTAAGGGCAAATATTTAGCCTGGTATGTGAGTGGAAATACAAGATAATGTCTGACCACGGGACATAAACAAAGCGGCTATTTGTACTCCACTGCTGCGCCAAATCTGTGGTCGAGCTATAGTTAGCGACACTAACTCACAAACAGTAGCTGGAAAACATAGTAAACTGTTAACCCTTTCTCTGCTGCAGATCTGATAAGACGGAGAGGGGAGGGGTTGCTGGGTGTGAGAGGAGTCTGAATTCCCACAACCTTTCAAGTGGCTCTGAAGGATCTTTTCAGCTCTAATGACCTTTACTGCTTACATAGAAGATCCTCTCTCTGAGTCAGGAGCCTCGGGGCGGAGGAGGTTAACTTTCTGTCTGAGATACAGTGGTCATGATTCCCCCCCCCCTCAGGATCTATAGCAGCCTATGGTTCAAAACTAAACAATTCTGTAAGTTGGAGTGTTTTACTTGTCCTTGTTTGGGAATAGATAATAATGATGCATAACATATCAAAGCATGGAATGAATAGCAGCAGAAAGGTTAATGTATTTTAATGGCATAAAGTATGGCATTGCACGCAGGTAGGCATACATTTCAGTGTTGAAATATGTATTCAGATCAGGGATCAAACTTACCCTTTTAAAATAACCTTTAAGTAGGCATTAAAATACATCATTATCACTGCTTTAGATTGTTTTCAAAAAAATTGGTCTGATGTAATATTTTAATGTTGAATTATATATTTTTTACTAACTTTAAGAATAAAATCACTTTAACATACAAAAAATTTTTTTTTGAAAATTTTTTTACCTTTTTTATTTTTTTTTTTTCTAAAACAAATTAATATTTTACATGATTGAGATGTACCTTAACATGATTTTGAAAATTTTACAATTGAAAATCTGAAAAGTGCGGTGTGCATCTATATTAACTGCCCCCCTGTTAATTTTTGGTATGGCAACCTACAGTTACAAGCCTTTTAGAGGACTTCCTTGTCCACACTGCACATCTGGAGACTTATGTTTTTGCCAAACTCAGTCAGATTGGGAGGAGAGCACCATTTTACAGCAGTAATTAAATTTTCTTAGATTATTCATTAGATTTAAATCTGATTTAAACTGTGACCTTTCTTCCCTCTGGTCAGCCTCTTATATTAGTTGTTGTGGATTTTCTTTCCCCAGGATACTGTATGTAGCTCCATCCTTATGTGACTGACCCATGAAGCTGCTGCCACCACTATTTCTCTGTTATTACATTCTGTTCAAGGCAACATGTTGCGTTTTCATTGATTAGGCTTTTATTCTAATAGGAGCTACTAAGGTGTGAATATTTGACCTTTGATGCTTATTGTTTGCACTGCATGTTTGAATTGTTTTCACAATTTCATCCACAAAAAATGTTTTCACAAAATATGGACCGTAACTTTCTTTATACCTCACTGCTTTGCTCTAGTTAAAAAATAAAAATAAAATAAAATAAAGTGTATATTTCTGTAGAGACTGTGCCTAAATTGGAAAATATTAAAATATTGAGGCAAATTTTGAAATATATTCTCTTCAGTTCTTGGGTTCCTTTAAATCAAGACTTAAAAACACATTTGTTTAGGATTGCCTTCCACTGTTCTGGTTAAACAGTTCAACTGAAAAATCATGAGTTCAACTTTTTTATTTTCTTTAGTTCAACTGTTTTTAATGTTCTTTTTTGTTTCTGTGTTTTTTATTTTATTTTTTTTTACCCTACTTGCTTTGATTCTATTTTATTTTCCTATATTTTAATCATGTAAAGCACTTTGCATTGTCTTTGTACTGAATTGTGCTATACAAATACATTTGCCTTGCCTTGTCTTGCCTTACCTGCAGATCCTTTATGACACTAGCTTTTCGAATTTATGTTTAATGATTTTTCTTTTGACATCAATCCATGAAGCAGCTATGGTCCAGTATTTAATAGAGTGTGTTTCCTTACCACCAGGTTTCCCTTCTGGACGCAGACGGCCCCGGAGCCTTGGATAACGCTGTCCAGCACCTGGACGTCGCTGCTCGGGGAGTTGGAGCAGTTCCTGCGCCCCTGTCTGATTTCCTCCTCTATGTCTCCAAACTTGAACGCGCAGAGCGCAGACTTTGCGTCCGCCTTGGAGAACACTCCAAACAGATAAGGCTGCGGGTCTCTACCGCCTTCTGCGGGGACCGTGGCGGGATACACAGACAGCAGGCGGTTATAAATGTTCCCGTTAGATCCACACTGCAGGGGCATCTGGATGTAGGACTCGGTGAGCTTCCTGCTCTCCGGCCCGGTGGACTTTCTGGGACTGTCGCTGTCCAAACATATCCGCGCCAGGATGCTGTTCGGCTGGCTCTCCTTGTGGCCCATTTTGGCATCATTGTTAAAGGCGATGTATGAGTAAGTTTTCTGGATGAAGGCGTGAACGAAGTTAAGTTTGTTTTTGGTTTTGACCTCCTGTTTGATTTTGAACACATTATCCTCAGAGGGATTGATGTCATAGGTGAAGAGCCTGGATAGATCCTGGGTGTTTAAGGAGCGGATGGCGATCTCCGGGGTGTTCTCGAAGCGCAGGTCCTCTTTGCTGTGGTTCTTTGGGAAGAACTGAGTCCCAGCTCCTGTGTATGTGGCCCCGACTAAAAGTCGGGTGTTCCCCCCGTGGCTCTTGAAGATGAGCCCCACTGTGGACGCGTTCGGGTGATTGGCGGCGATGTTCAGCATGCTGGGGAAGACTGTCTTTTCGCCCCGCGGTGGGAACTCCACCGCTATTTCTGAAATATTCCCCATCCTCCTCAGCTCACAGAACCCCTGGTACACAGATCCACACACCACCACGACCCCCTGATCCCGATCGAGCTTCAGGAGCTTGTTGTAGTTGTCGGTGAGGGATTTGGGATGCTCACATGGAGCCTGAGGCAGCTGTGGCGCATGGCACAACAGGTTGTCCTCCACCGGTCCCGTGCTCTTCTCCACCTCCACGCTCAGGGTCCCGTTGAGCTGGTACACTGTGTTGACGGTGGCCAGGTAGACCTTTCCAGACACAGGGTCCACCACGAAGTTATTGGTGAGGTTTGGAGAGGAGAACGCCTGCTGGATGTGAAGCGCGCTGGCGCTCCTGCGCGTCTCCAAAGCCAGGACGCCGAGGAGCAGGACGGCTATTTCCATCGAAGGAGGCATTCTTCCTTCTGACCGGCTTCCGCGTGTTCTGTGCCGAGGGGTGCATTGAGCAAAGACAAAAATGTCTGTTTGTTCTGACGGCGACAATTGGAGAGGAAAGGCTGTTTCCTGCTCAACGGCCGAGCCCAGAATGACGCGATAAACGAGTCGTGTTTCCTTTTTCAGGCTGCCTGCTCTGCCTCTGTCCCCCTTCTGCCCGCTGAGCAGCTCAGCAGAGACGCACTACAGACTACTAGGTCAAGATTTATTTTTAAATAAAGCTACTGAACTATAAAGTAGGATACATATTTTAAGACGCGCAATTTATAGACATTTAGAGATAACACATGCATCTAGTGATGTTTTCTGAAACACAGAAACCTATTATAATATTTTTTGGATATAATAAAGCCTATTCTTTCATGGTAGCAGGGGTGTCATCTCATTAGTCCTGACAAATGGTCCTGCCTCTCTGCTCTGACATATATTGTCCTATGAGGGCACTCTGTCTGTCTGATTGATCTGTGCTCTCATATGGTTTTTATTCTATTATCAAAACATTGACTCAGGTGACATACTGTGAAAATAGACTTATTTACAACTTTACAATCTCCCTAAAAGGTTTAGAATGTCAAATTTAAAATACCAGGCTTTGACTCAGCCATGAACTTTTAATGTGGCTTCTATCCTAAACAGTTTATCTTAAAACAAATAACACATTGTAATAACCTGCTTGCATTAAAGTAAAATTCCCTTTTGATTCAGTTTTCTTTGGTGGGAGTCTTTCAATATTTTCTCCCTTAGATAAGTAGAGTTTCTTCAAAAACATCCAACTGGAAACGACACCTCTTGTCCTCCACTACCTTTAAGTAACCAACATCTTAACCAACATCTTTCCCTTTAATTATAGCTTCGTCCTCTGGGCATTCCAACCCAGATCTTTTTGGGTTAAGCCTCCTTTGTTAATGTGAATGTGTGCTTGGACTCATTGTGAGATGAGTAATGAAATCAACCCCTTATCTTCAGCTCTCTAGCAGGCATCTAAACTTTATCGGTCGGCTGTGACTCATATTTCAGAACATTTGTTACTGATCTTGACCCCAAAAACCAAGTTCAATCTGAAGAAAATCAACCCAGATCATGGCTCAGCCTCCCACGTGTTTCACTATGTGGAGGATGTATTAGAGACAGTTGCAACACTTCCTGCATTTGACTCTGCTACTCAGAGATGGCTTGGATTACAATAAACTTACATCCATCTTTTAATAGTTAAAAACTGTGGAATATGCAACTTTATTTACCTACAAATTTGTCATCAATACCTCATCCTTCAGGTGTACAATAACTGTACTTTACAATATAATTGCATCATTGACTTTTTTATTCAGATATATTTTTATATACAAAGTATAATTAGACTATTTGCTGCATCCTCATCAGCACATAAACACTTGGTTATATAGACAAGGCAAGGCAAGACAGACAAGTGTTTTTAGTATAGTGTAATTCAGTACATGGACGATTCAAAGTGCTTTACATGAATTAAATAAAGATGAAAAAACAAGCCAAAAGATTGTTAAAACAAATAAAACAGTTGGACCCAAACCTTACACGAATAACACCTCAGGTAACAGTTTAACTTTAAAAGGCAGTTCTAAACAAATGAGTTTTTAACTTTGATTTGATTTAAAATAACTCAGGCTTTCCGCACCTTTCCAGTCTTCTGGGAGTTTGTTCCAGATCAGAGGAGAATAGGAACTAAATGCTGCTTCTCCATATTTGGTTCTAGTTTCGGATTTACAGAGTATAGGCTTGAACTAGAAGACCTGAGTGGTCTAAGAGGTTAATACACTGACAACAGATCTGTTATGTATTTTGGTGCTGATTCATTCAGCGATTTATAGACTAACAGAACGATTTTAAAGTCTATTCTTTGGGCTACAGGGAGCCATTGTGAGGACTTCAGAACCAGGCTGATGTGCTTTACTTTCTTAGTTCTATGAGAACACAGGCAGCAGCGTTTTGGATCAGCTGCAGCTGGCTGATGGACTTCGTAGGTAAACCTATGAAGACACTGTAGCAGTGATCAATTCTACTAAAGATAAATGCATGAATGAGTGTTTCTAGATCCTGCTTGGACATCAGTCTTTTCATCCTGGAAATGTTCTTCAGGTGATAAAAGGCTGACCTGGTAACAGCCTTTATGCGCCTGTGAAGGTTCAGCTCTGAGTCCATCATGACACCAAGATTTCTGCCACAATCATATATAAAGACACCGAAACGATGGAACTGATTAAATGCAATATATTGAATAAAAAAATTAACCAAATTTGCTCTTAAATAAAATATCCAACTCCCACTTCCTGTCAGCCATGATAAAACAACTGATAAAACAAATAATGACCTAACTTAACCCAGTTATCTAGATACATACAATATTGATTCAAATACTAACTAAAAGTAAACTTTTAACTCCTTTATAAGAAAAATACTTTTATCCCCAACTTTGGTCATCCAATAAATCCTAGAGTAGCTCTGAAATCTGCTTGCTTTTTCTCTCCAGTGAAAGGGGGAGGTATGCTTGTCATCATCTGCAGTACCAAAACATTCTGTCACTCCCCATTCCATTGCAACTGACCCTGTGGTGACTTCTGTCTTGGTCATCTGGTAATGCACACTATTGGATAATGGATTGGATAATGCACACATATATTTATAGGTGTTTCCAGCACATATAGAATATAAACCACTGTGACGTGCTAAAAACATCTCTTAACAGCCTTACTGACCAGTGCCTGTTGTGTCTTTTGGATTTTTTTTAGGGGGGGTTACACCTCTCCTGACTCACAGAGGCCCTCTAACCTTTCTAAACTGGGGCCAAAGCAAAAGGCTGGAGGTACATTTGGAACAATGTGGGAAAAGTCTGCTAAAACACCTTTACCAGATTTACATTACTTGCTGTTACCGAAAAAAAGACCAAAGATACATTTAAAAAAAATCAATCAATGTTTTATCTTGATGCCAAAACCGGGTGTTTTAGCAGAGGTGCGTTAATCTATCAGCTCCCAATAATGTACTTGTATGAATACATGTGGCCATCTGACGGCCCTATCAAGATGAGCCTCCATCACCATCTTGGCATGGTTGTTCCGCTCATATTGAGGTTAATGACGGGTCACCATCCCACCTTCTGTGCTCTCCAAATCGCCCGACTCTCAGATTAGTTCTGCAGATCCGGAGGGTTCCGTTCTGGGCACAGAAGGCGCGGTAAGAACCGTGAAAGTGCAACCAGATGGACGCGTAAAGCGCACCTTTCCGGGCTCTGACATCCACCGCAGATTCCTTTCAAGTCATAAATATTTACGCTCAAACACATGCGCCCTCCCCATCCCTCCCAAAAATGGAATATGGTTTGCATTTTTGGACTGTGCATATGCTCTCTCTCTCTCTCTCATCTCTGAACCGAACACTTTGTTGTGGAGCGACAAACCGGTGCGTCAGACGCTGCATAAATCAGTTTGCAGGGGAGCCAGAGAAGTGTTATCTCTGAATACACGCAATAATTAAAGTTGATGCTAAATCGTGTGGAATCGCTCTCTGCCAATTTGCCGTGGACTCCTCTGGGGGACAACAACTCCCCTCCCTCCCACGGTCACCACTTGCAGCTTTCAGCTGGACAGATAAGAGCACCACCAGTGTTTCCTTTGGCGCACAGCCATGCGCATCAAATCTGACAGCGTGGAAGAGGAGGAAGGTGATAAAGTGCATCATTATTAACTTAAAAATGCAACACGCATTTAAGTAAGATGCAGGTGGGGGGGTGAGGAGTTTAGGAGGGTTGAAGGTTGGGCCAGACGGGTCAGCATCATAAATCCTTAGTAGAAGTTAAATGAGTTTGCGCTTTTATCATGAGAATAGGCTACTTCCACAGCTCTGACCTATTTAGCACCTAACCTGCTCTGCTTCCGTCTTGATAAGAAACCACAGTCATATGTGTTTGGAAGCATTTTATTGCACTAATAACGCCTAAGCGTCTCGGGCATGACTGACATGCAAGGTAAGAGAGCGCCATCTGGTGGATGGAATAGAAACATCAGGACAGGTATAAAAAAAAATCTTAACCCAGAAAACTAACTTTATGGAAAATATAAAATATAATATATAGAATATATATATATTTTTAATTTAACATAAAACAACATTTAAGTCTCTAAACTTTCAACAAATCAGTTGAGGACAAGCAAAGAATACACCATATTCTGAGACAACTTTTGTCATTTTTTATATATTATATATACATATGTATATATTCTGTGACCCATCATATATTGTGACTCCTTTATGGATTATTCTCATCAGTCAGCTGTCTACTAACCCGAACTTCAAAAGACTCATAACTAACTAAACCTTAGAAGTTTGACACTCCTGCATATTTGATGCTCTCCTGGCATGGACCTTTGACCTTAGCTCATTACTCAAATTTCTAATGGGCTGGGAGTGACTCTTTAGAGGAAAGTCTGGCAGTTACATATGTTTCAAACCATTTTTATTTCAAAAGACAAAATGAACCAGAACCAGCAACAATGCGTCTGTTGGTACCGAGTGCTTCAGATTTTCTTTCAAAATCTTCACGATTTTCCTCATTTTCAGTCCCAGATGTACTAAGAACCCCCATAGGGTAATGCTCCTACCACTGTGCTACACTGTGGGTTTAATGATTATTGGGTTGTTTGTCTCTTTCCTGTCTTTTTTTCCACAGTGTGGCTCTGTTTGAATTACTGGATGAAAGCTACTTCTAGCTCCCCTCTTGACTCTTGGAAACATGTTGATAGCATTACATTCCTTCTGCTGCATGAGCATTAAAGGTTCTTCTAAAGGCTAAGCTTTTTTTATGGTATTTTTTCTCCTCAAGTTACAGATTGAACCCTTGATTTTCATACTGTGTAAAAATTAGGAGAAATTAGTGACCATCACATCTCTGAACCAGATCATCACACATTGTTCTGTCTTATGGCTCAATTTATAAGTAACTGAATGAGGAAGTTAATGCTGAAAATTGGCAGTTAAGAAAAATATCCAACTGTAGTTGCATAACTGTAGGCATGTGAATAATTTATCCTTCCTAAAAAATCTAGTATGTTTAAAAATAATGTCAGAAATACATTGCTGTCAAGAAGTGAACCACGTTTACATTTTCCATACATTTTTTCTGTATTGTTAAACTTTGTAAAAAAAAAAAGGCTTAAAAATAAAACTTTTAAAGAGTTTTGAAATAAGCAGGTGTAGTTTTTCCATAAATAAATGCCTTGTTACATCTTCATGAAGCAGGACTCCACCCAATGAGTGATTGAAATAAACAGTTAAAAAGCTGATCTTTAAAAGTAATTTCATCTCTTTTTATAGGGAAGACAAAAAATAGATTTGTTATGAAAAAATAAAATCTTATTTTTAAATCATATCGCCCTACTAAAACATATTTAGTTAAAAAAAACTTGATTCATGCTTAATAGTTATCTTCCCAACAGTACATGAACCTACTTTATACTCTACTCTAACCTACTCTAATGCATCTCAAAACAAATGACAGGAACAGTTGAAACAAAGCTTAGTTGGGAATGCACTTTATTTATTTCACACTTAGAAAAGGACATCAGAAGGCACTGAAGTGGTTTAGCACAAAACCCTACACAATAGGTGTTACAGAGAAAGTCATGCAAGGTTAATGTTCAGCTCACCCAATGGTCTTCTCATCGCAAAATAGAAACAGATGAAAAAATATAATTTTTAAATCTGTTTATCTTGAGGGGAGTCAAGTTTTACTTTGATTTAGACACAGTCACACACAAGTCATTTTTAACAAAGGTGACCACGAACCTGACCTGAGTCAGCTTTAAGTCTCTATCAAAGCATCGCTTAACTTCAGCTGGACCTATGTGCCGTCACACGCAGTGCTAAAGTGCAGCTGTACAGTTCGGATGATCAAACTAATAATCTGCCACTGAAAATCAGGGAGGATGGTTTCTAGTACATATTGGGGTGCCTCTGACATGATGAGAACAAAACAGACCTAGAAAGGCTCATGGATTCATGAATTGAACTCGTCAAGACAAAGGTGCAGAAACACACAGCTGTAGCTCTGCAGTAAGGTTATGTTCAGATAAGGAATGGTTTCCCCAACAAGCTGCATCCCTGACAGCCCAGCAGCATACATTCATGACCAATGTGAAAAATCCAGAGCTTCATCTTAACTGTGCCACCGTTCAGTATGCTCAGTCACCCCCTGGTTTACCTCAGGTTTTGGCACTGGGTGTTAACGTATACAGAATTAGTGCTTGTAAAAAAACAAAACAAAGACACAGTTCATATGCTGGAAGGATGTTTAAATACAGCGTTAAATACAGGCAGTGTTCATCTGCATGGCAGTGGAGATGACGTATAGTGTCGATTTTAGGCAGCGTCGCTCCCGAATCAACTGGGATGGAGCTGGATGAGCACCAGCGATCTCTTTCCTTCACTGATCATATCAAATCTGGCAGGTGGGAGGCAATTATCCTGCAAATTGATTTTACATGGACAACATCACTCTGTCATTGCTTTTCACAGCAAAACTGGTTTGCATGTAATGTTCTTAATGACATCAAGAGGCTTTGTTTCCATGTTTCTTATATATGGCAGATGCTTGAGAATCGACAGATGCTCTCTACTGATGTGCCTTTTTCTTTTAAACGGTGAGCAGCATGTCGTTTTAAGTCTACATCTGTCATTCATAACAATCATTAATCAAACTTTATCACCTAAAAAGGAAGATAATTTAAAGCAGGTGGTGCAAACAAGTAGAAATGCTAAGAAAACACCACATCTCAAGTCATATTCAGTCCTTCTGAACCAGTTCATCACAGCAAAACTGGACCATCTCCCATTTAAGTTCATAATCGTGGTTCCAATCCACCAATCACAGTAAGGTAAGGGTTTTCTTCTTCTCTTAAAAAGCAATCAACCACATTCCCTCATGCGTATAAAATTAGACTGGACCTTAAGGGCGAGGTGTCAGCCCAGTTTCCTGACTAAACTGTCCTCTTATGTGGAGAGAGAAGGTCATAATGCTACATGGTACTGAATAAAATAACAGTGGAAATAAAATAATATTAGAAATAACATTAAAATTGGTTAAAATCTATAGATAAAAACAGTACAATGTTGCTTCCTGTGATGGATAACACCATGTTGTTTTATTTTCTGTAAACAGTCTCTTCCTTCCTCAGAGTGAGCGTCTTCCGCTGCTCGCTGACTCTTCCTCTTTATCTTAGTTTCAGGTTGTCACCAAATGTGCTCAGAGTACACGGCTAAACAGCCATCCTAATGTAATCACATTCTCTGAAACTCTTGCGTGACTGCAATGACAGTTTTATCATCGGGTGAGACCAAAGCGATTTGCCCATCTAGTCATCCGGGGGGCTTCAGTGCACGGTGCGTGTAGCCCGACAGAGCGTCCCAGTTTCTCCACAGGAAGGCCAGCAGGAGAACGACGAGAATGGTGGAGATGGAGCGCGAGCGCGTCCTCATCAGCGGGACCACGCAGTTGGCCACAGTTGAGACAAATACCAGAAGGACGGCCATAAGGGCCAGCAGGACATTGATAAGTTTTCCCAGGAGGGTCCGGGCTGTGGCATTTTCCAGCCCCTCCAACTGGACAACCTGCTGATGCTGCTGCTGGAGCTCCATCTTGGAGATCCTGGTCTGACACGCTTCCAGAGCCTCCTGTGGAGATAGACAGGAAAAAGGGGAAAAAAAAGGTTAGCCAAGTGACCATTTTTATAAATAAAAGCAGCAACTCAAAGTAAACACGCAGCAGGATGGATCCACAGAGTTCCCCTCTGTTGTTGACAGCTGTTTATTTGCAGCCTGTCCTGTTTAAAACAGAACTTCATAAAAAATATAGCAGGGTGTCACATGAAACATACCTTAGCATCATTGCCAAACAGGAGAGTACTGACAGAGGTCCAACATTTTTTACCCCAATAAAAAAAAAAAAGCCGGGAAATCTTCAGCAAACACGTCTTAAACCCTTTGGTCCGATATGCATAACAGATATTAATATTGCTTTTAAGGTCGATAACCCATATTGCACTTTCACACACATACAGTAGTAGCCATTCAAAATTTCCCCACTTTCCTTGATGGGACCTTGGCTGGTCCCCTAAAATTCCTTTTAAAACATCAATATTTGTACTAAAATGTTCTGTCTGTCATGATTTGTGGACATTAAGATCTAAAGAGAAGCATCATCTCCTGGTCAGACGCTGTAATTCATTGACAGGGTGGAGTCAGAGTAAAAAAGTAAAATCAAAAAGTATGTTGGGTTCATGGAGTTGCAGGGGAGTAGGCTGCCATTCGGCTTGCGTTTGACTAGGAAGGGCTATTATGAAAGGCTGCTACTGTACACACAACCCCACAGCAGCATTTCTGGGATGGTTATATTTTACATAAACTCTAAATCAACAAAACTGAGTTTCTGCATGTTTCACTTTATTTTTGAAAAGTGATACTTTCAAATAAGATCACACAGCCAACATAAAACACAAGTAACCTCCAGTGTTACTTTTTACCGTTTCTTAACAAGTGTATACAATTCACCTCTGTAAACTGATCAAACTACTAACTTTTACTTGATTTTATTAAAAATGTGTTAAATGTTTTAGGTTATTCAGTAAAACAGGATGCGATAACCTAATTTGGACAGATAACACAGTTCAGTAAAGCTGGGATTAGCTTCTCCAGCAGTTCAGAAAAGCCAGCCATGATGCCTGAGTCTTTACGAATATGTATCAAATCTAAAAGCTCAAAGACTTTCGCTGTAAAAGCTGCAGTACACATTCTGCTTCCTGAAATGACAACGCTTAATAGCAAGAATCAACTTTAATGAGAAACAAAACCAAGTATTGCTAGGGAGAAAAATAATCAATAACCTGCAGACTGTTATCAAAAGCCTGATTAATAAAATCCTGACTTGTTACAGAATGTCTTTTCTTACGGAAGAGAAACATCTTTTTGGACCACCCTCTTCCTCCCCATCTTACCAGGTTGGATATTTCTCTTTCGTTGTAAGGTGTTTATTAATTAAGAGTAGATTATTTGCTGCTTTTTTTAATTTTTGGAATTGAGACATTTCAACTTGTTTATCGTTTTATTGGGAATAACCCCAAAAGTTAATCGCTTCTGCAAACGAGACCTGCAGCCTTATCGGTTTCTCTCTCTGCATCATTTTCAACTGTTTACTTATTTTTAAAGGACCCATAGTATTAGCTGGTCAATAGAGGTGTATCTTTACATTCTTCTGTTGCCAGGGAAAGGAAATGGAGCGAGAAACAACTTTAACAAGAGTGAGTTATGCAGGATCATTTATAAAAATAAAATAAAAGACTAAAACTCAAGCCCTCACAGACAGCAGGCAAGGATGAGTAATGAGAGTCTCTTACAAGGAAGTGCTTTTGTTTTGGACAAACAGAAAACCTGCTGGACAAACTGAATTCCTTGGGCAGAACTTCCTGTTTACACTATCAATATGCATGGTGAGATAATGCCACTGACTGTTGCAGGGTGTGTGACCACCTTAGTTGAACACGCGCCCGACTAGCCCATATTAGCTCACAACTGCTTTAAAAACAGGAAACCATGCAGGCATACCACATGTGATAGCAAAGGAGCCATAACAAGGACTATGCTATAGCCCCGAATTAAAAGGTAAATAAGCAGATTAAAAGGAGCAAGCAATTAGTAAAAGCCTGCACACCATGAATGGTCATTTATCATCCTTATCTCCACAGTAACTAGAAAACACTTAATAGCTTTTGTGGGTGCGATAAGAGAGGAGCAATTAGTGACCACAAAATCAATTAAAACACTTAAAAAAAAAAAGAAGCTTCCTAAAAACTGCACAAGCTATATTTCTATTTTAACAATGCAGTATTGTAATTGCTGCCTTAACTCATTACAGAAATGAGAAATAACTTTCTTTATTAATCATCAACTTAATATTTGAATCTGAGTATTTTTTAGTAGAATTCTGGCAGGTTTCTCTCAAAGCAGATGATTATTTGTAACATGGATGAGCTGCATATGGACAGAGGTCTCAGAAACCCACCTGGATGTCTCGAGCTCTCTCATAGGACTGGTAAGCGATCTTCTCCTCCATGCTGACCAGCTCCTGTTTGAGGTTGAGGATCTCATTCTGATGGAGCTCTGTCAGGTCGTTCAACTGTTCCTCCAAACGCTCACACCTAGAGACGCACACGGAGAAAGCAGGTGTCAGCACCCGAGCCATAATTAGCTCCCACCCGAAATAGAGCGAAAACAAAAAAAAAGATGTAGACTTTAGAAGAAACAGGCCAGAGGGCATTTGACAACATGGTACCTAACAGCCCTGATGACCTGTGCTGATAAGATTAGGACCTGCTTACTCATCTCCTCATCCAACTGGCCAATCACAGGGAGAGCTACTGTTGTGAGACTGGCCAATGGAGAATGCTCATTAAGAGGAGGGGGATCTGTACTCCCTTTGTTTGGGTCTCAGATAATTGGAAAGACAAAATTCACAAAAGACTCCACGTCCATACCTTTATTTATCGTCAGGAAAACATCAGCTCCCTTATGTATTAGAATAACTTGCAATAAAGTATAAAATTTGATCTTTAGCAACTATCCTAACCTAAAATACAGGACATTGTGGCCTGAGCACAGAGCAAGGAATTCAATTAAACAGAACCTTTAGTGTAAACAATGGAATTAGATAAATTTCCATTAAAGAGTTCTGCATTAGTTTTTTTTTTTTTCCTTCATTACGAAAAGAAAAAGGAAATCAACAGGAAAAGTTTTTAATTTCTAGTTTAGGTCCCTTAATAGTTGGAATCTGGAGAATAATCACCTGGATAATTAATCCTATCGAAATATTTTATTTTGATGAGCATCTGTGGGCTTCAACTTAAAAGCCAAACACTATAGTTTTTTCAGTTTTTTTCAGTAATATCTTATTTGAATTCAGAAATGTGTAGAAAATATTTACAATATATATTTTTTGTATTAATGTTATTATTTCAAAGAGACATTACTTTTTATTAACATTACTCACTGAAATTTAAATTAGCAACCATGGTGATTACTATCATATGCAAATAGGTATTTGAAACCTACTCCAATAATTATTCACATGGAGTACCTGTTAGCTTTGTCTTGAAAGTTTAAAGTAATCATATGATGGCTAGCATTGGCCTAAAACCTAATCCCTTTATAATTCAACCTACTATTTACCAAGTCTCTTATTTTGAAAGGCATTCATAGCTTAGATTTAGCGTTAAATAAATATCTTGGTAAATGCCTGGCTCTCCGTTAACAGCTAAAGCTAACACCAATAACGGTAATTTTCAGTTGTAGGGATTTAATCGTTGGATTTAGTTGCTGAGGAGTTATTGTAGGTCAGGTTGTTTATGGGTGTTTTATTTTGTTGCAACAGACGGGAATAAACCTGACTTATCAGTCCTGCAAAGTGGAAATTATTTTAGCTTTACAGAATAAAAAAAAACAAACAAACAAAAAAAAAAAAAACAGATGCTGCTCTGGGCCGGGACATTTTAGGAAGAAGAATGTCCAAAAATTCTTCATCTGGGCTCAATGTTAGTGCCCTCATGTCAAAGCATTCCTTAGCAATGTGAATGTGTGTTTCAAGGCCAGAGTTTAAATGGAGTCCTGAGAAAATTGCTGATATAACAATGAGGAACGATTACTGAGAAGAACCGTGGGCGTGGGAGATGTTTGGCACATTTTAAGAATCTCAGATAAAACACAAGCTGCTGTCTAACAATTAGAAAAACTATAATGCTTTATAAAATAATAAGTGGGGTAAAATTAGCTAAATGTGTTTCCCAAAAGGTGTTATTTTTTTGGAGTAAATATTAAAGGTGACTTGTTTTCATGTTGGCAGTAAATAGTATTTTTTAATAATGGATTAACTGCCTGTTACTGCTTTTTTTTTTTTTTTTTAATGTAGGACATATTAAATAAAAACATCATTACTGCTGGTGATGATGTCACCTTAGATGAATAATAGATTTGTGTCTAAAATTAGCAGGGGTTTCCGGTTAGGTGCGGGAATTTCCTCCTAACCATTGATTGTGATCATATAAAAACTTCCTAGGAATGCGAGATAGGACAAGCCGTTCTGTTACCTGTAGCGTTCCTCCTGCAGCGCCTCCATAATGACTGTATAGTCTCTCTGATAGTTGCTCCTCAAAGTTTCCAGGCTCTCCTCGAGCCTCGTCTGACCCTCCCTTAAGTCCTGCATCTCCTGTAGCAGCATGTCTAAACTGGAGCCCTGGCTTCTCTCCAGTGTGTTGCCCTTGGAGCTTGGAGGGCCCCCAGGAGCCCCGGTGGTGCTGTTAGCCCCGGCTGAACCCGATGTAGCACTAGAGCAGTCGTCGTCACTAATGTATTTGGGACTCAACTGGAACTGATGTCCAGCATTAGTCAGGGATCGTCCGCCTCCTCCTGTCACACCCTCTTCCACTGAGGGGTCATCTAGCGAGTCTTTGAGGTTAGGGATGTTGTCTGCACTGCCGAATTTGTTGCGAATGAGCGAGGCAATCTCCCGTGGCTTGGAGACGACCGCGCCTGCAGCGGAGTGGGTAGCCTGGGAGAAGCTGGATAGGCCCCCCTTCACGCTGTCCACAACACCCTCGCTAAAGCCGCTCACTTTGGCACCGACATCCTTCAGGCCCTGCTGCATGTCCCGCAAAACATCCTTGGGCTGGCGTGGGATTCCGTTGTGCTCTACTTCCCTCAGCTTCCGATGGTAGTGCTCCAGCTTCCTCTGCAGCTGCTGGATGGTCTGCGCCGACTTCTGGTTCTTTTTCTCAAACACCTGCGAGCCACATAAGGTATAAAATCACAAAGAATAACACTAAATACTTTTTTGATAGCAACTTTTTTCGATAGCAACCGATATAAAAACTTTCATTTTGGATGTAGCGATTGTGCAAGAAACTGTGATAAAATGCTAAACCAAACACTCAAAGATTCAATCATCCAGTCCCGTACCTGTTTGATACGTGTGCTTTGCTGTTTGTCAGCATTGTTGGCGAGCTTGAGGTATTCTGCTACGTTGTCGTCCCTTGCTGTCTGCTCAATCTTAATCTGCTCTGTGAGCTTGAGGATCTTCTGCTGCAGCTGAGCGATTGCCTGCTTGGTGCGCTGAGGGTCAGGGGTGCCATCCTCACTGGAAGGGAAGGAGCTGTCCGCCCCGTACGAAACAGCGAGGGGTGTTTGGCCCAACCCGCTCACCTCCAGCCGGTCAATCTTGATTAAACAGAGAGGAAGTTTAGAGTGGGTAAAAGGGCATCGGGATGAGGTAAGGCATTTAAATAATGAAGGAAAAAGTTTGGAGTTGCATTTTGTCAGCTCTTGCCAAATTTGCTGACATGATAAAAAAAAGGTTTCTGCTTTTTTTTGGGCTTGTTGCTTGAAAAGAGGAAAAGTGAGACAGCTGAAAAGGCAACTTATGGTCACAGCTTCTCTCAAGAGAAAGATGCCCGCTATTAACTTCTCATTTATCAGTTCAGTGGAAAAGAAACTGTAAGAAAAACATTATTACTAGGATTCTTTTGCAAATTGATTCATCTGTCGATTATTTTTTTTGATTAATCAATTAATACCCAGATAAGTAAAGGTTCTGTAAAGAACATTTTTTACTAAATTAAACCAGTGAAACTAAAACTTTTCCATTGTATTTGTGCATGAGGTGCAACAGGGTTTTAAATCTTGGCTTGAAGCAGTTTTTGTAGATCACGACAGTTGTCCTTCCTTCCAGACTGTGACCTAATTTTCTTCACTGCCTTAAAGATACTGGAAAAAAAAAAAAAAAAAGTCCAAAGGGAGTTTTTCTTCATTCATTTTAGTAAATGGATGAAACCTAATAGAGAAAATGAGTCCATCACCTTCAGAGGAGCTGATTCCTGAATCACACAGAGAGCTGCTATGACTGATCAAAGTAACAGTACACACCATCATAGTAGCTACTGTCTCACCTGGATGACTAACAGAGATCGCAGCTGAACATGCATTGAGGAAAACTATGAAGTGCATTTCGCTTTATTCTTTTTGTTGAGTGTATATACGTTTGGAAATATATTCACAACAGAGGCAACTATCTCTAACGAGCGTTAAAAAATAAAAATAAAAACTACCGCTCACCTTTCCAATCTTTAAACGGAGAAGTTGTTCCCAGTACATTTTTTCCTCCCAGAAACATCGAGCTGTGTATTTTCATCTGTCCAGACTATTTATTTTATGTTCCAGTTAGTTAGAATCCAACAGGTCGGCTTGTTGTGTTTCACGCGCTCCAGTAACGTCTACCCCCGCGGCTTGTTGCGAAAACTTTAAATCTCACCTGAAGCTCAGACCGCTGAAGCCCCGCCCACTTTCTCCCTACCCTATCGGAGCAAAGACATAACGTCATCCCTGTCAGCTGCAGGGAACACAGAAGGCGTCATCTTAAGAGAGCAAAAATAGATCAGGTTGAGATTTCTTTTTTTCTCCACAGCCTTAAGATAACTGAGACGGTCATTACAGGAAGACATGATCCAGTTCCAAGTTACTTTTAAGGAACTCCAGCATGCATGCTATAACTTTTAAAATGTTCCCTCTTACAAACACAATGAAATTGAGGATCATAAATGCACCATGACAATACTTAATAAATAAAATATTATCAAAAACTTCTTTTACAAAGGACCAAATAAAAATAGAATTTTTAACATAGAAATCCTGTGTTTATTTATTCATTTCAGACATACAAGTGTATCATAAAGACAGTATATGCCCATATAACATAAATTAAAACAGTCTGAAAAGGGGTGTAAGCAAGAAGCTTATAATGCCCACGCTCCAAAGCCAAGTTACATTGGACTAGAAAACAGAAGAAAAAAAAAGATAAAAAGATGGCTAACATTTATAATACATATCAATGTATGATTTTAGGAAAAAATTATTATTCTACAATGATAACATTTTAGGGGGAAAAAAAGGTAATGCTTACAGCTCTTAACTGCATTCACGTGTTTCATAATTTTTTTATTGTATAATTATCAAATATGTTTTTAAACCTTGTTAATGTACAATCTTTTAGCTCCTGGTCTAATTTGTTCCATACATCAACCCCACCAAAAGAAATACATATTTGATAGTATTGATAGATGTGCAGCATGCTGTGACTGACAAAACCCATACGCCACAAAAAGTGATAGCTAATAAAGTCCACTAACACACGACTTTATCATAGCATACCTATAGGAAATCTGGGTGGAACAAATGTAACTTTTTCCCTGGAGGGGGAATCCCCAAGGAAAACAAATTGGAAGTATTATTTGTAGAAATATTTATGGAGGATTGATTTTTATTTTTGTTCATTTAGAATTTGTTAATTACCATTTTATATATTCAAAAGCATGATCTTGTTTCTGATCCAACTATCCTTGTCACAATTATTACCATTACTACTTCTACACTTATTGTCATCAATTCAAAACACAATGCAAAAGGAATTTATTTCCTTTTATTTAAAAGGAAAATCCCAATGACATTAAAGTATTCCTTACTCCTGCGAGTCCTGGTAAAGATGGTGTAACAACATTAGCAGAGTTGAAGCAACAGGTAAGGAAGAAAGGAAAGCCAGTAACTAGTATTCTTCCTAACTGGATTACAAAAGTATCTGCCTTTCAATAGAACTGTTGAAAAGCAAGAAGAACCAGTTTGGCATCCATTACACAACCTTCGCATACAAACCTTCATTCCTCTACGTACAGGTCAACAAGTGAACAAAACATTTTTGACGTTTTTTTGTTTTGAAGTAAAGGGGTTTTCCCTTTTGCTTGAAATCTTTAAGGCAACACACACACACAAAAAAAAAAAAAAAAAAAACAAGACATATTCTTAAATAAATTTACCCAACACATGTAGTTTTAGACTAATCTCTAATGAAGCCTGCTAAATGGCATTAGAGACAACCCATAAATCAGAACAAGAATAACTCGCCAGACAAGAAAAAAACCCCAAAAACAAAAGTTGATTTCTTCAAAATGGCCTCTGCCCTGTGTTTAGTTTAGTGAAAAAGAACATTATTAAGTTTATGAGGGGCCTATCTCATTCATATAGGGCTCTGCATGGTGCAAATCTTAATATGGATAACTTATCTTCCTCACCGTTGACAGTTAACTGATTAATCAAATCATATATCCCGTCTTACAGACATTACAAAGGGCAAAGGACATTGTAATATAGCATAGATAGGGGTTACAGATACTATGATAAGAAGGCCCAGTGACCTGTACCAATGTACACTGAAGCCACACCCGTTTACCGATCAAAGAAAAATCCACAGTGAGCAGGCGTGGACACACCACTGACAGCCGGACAGTCAGGTGTTTTCCAAAGACGGAGTCCTAATTTTACTGATCCATAAAAAGGTGATCTATGCTTTATAACTGGCCAATGCACACTCACAGTTTGGATTTTTAGCAATACATGACAACCATATTCCAAAACATACATACCCTTTTCTGGCATCAGACATCAGAGAAAATAATAATCTCTTAGAGCTGAGCCATCTGCAAATAGCCCAGTTCTGTAACTAATCATGCATGTAATTAAAGATTGTCAGCCGAAGGATAAAGCTAATTCCCGCCGGGTTTAACAAAGCCAAACATGCTGATGTGCAGACTCACTGAAGCAAGAAACCACTGGCTTCATCACTGGAGTACATGTAGCCTAATAAGAGCAGCTGATGGCTTGTAATTAGAGGGTACATTGATATCAGTCTGATTGGTCTTCATTATAAATAAGGAGTGACAGAGTCTCTTTAAGAGGTCAGCAGCCTGTACAATATAAAGGTCATTTTCTTAGTTTGAAATAAAACAACACCTGTTGAATGACTAAAAATAAACATGAAATAACCAATTAAGCTGAGTTTAGATACTCGGGTTATACAGATTGTCTAAATCATGCTCTGACCTTAGAAAAGTTAAGACCAGATGAGAAAGACAGACACTACAATCTATCAAGGGTTAACAAACCTTTTCCAAGGCCTTTGGATTCCACTAAACCACAGTGAGAGCCACAAATAGAGAAATCATTCAGTGGTGGTGAACCTCTCCAGGAGTGGCTGGCCTACCAAAATAATCCAAAGCCACATCAATGAGGTCATGCAGAAGCTGGCAAAAGAACCCAGGTCAGCATTTAAAGCACCGCAGCTCTAACATGTCTCAGTTGAGATCAATGTTTAGGATTCAACAATAAAAGGCTAAACCTGTGTCTCTGGGAGAGTGTTCGACTAAAACCACTGCTAACAGGAACAAAGACAAAGACCTGTTGCGTAATCTTGATGATCCTTGGGACTTTCTGGAAAATATTTTGTGTACTCAATAGGCATAAATTAAAGGTTTTTGAAGGTGGAGATTCTGTTACATCTGGAATAAAACTGAAAAAGAAACAAACAAGTCACTATTCATTATTCTTAGGCATGGTAGTGGTAGTATGATGGCCTTGAGCCGCTCTGTTGGTCATTCATGGCTTCCTGAATTGATAGATCCTATACCTTTAAATAAAAACCCTAATGGTAACTGTTAATTATGAAGTTTGTGTCTTAAACTCAAGTGTCCCTGAGAATAATCTGAAGCCCACCTTCAAGTATACCTTGGAATAGCTGGGAAAGCCGTCAAGTCAAAGCCTGAAAATAAATCTGATTGACATAAAGTGTTGGACCTTAAGCATGCTTTCCATGCTTAAAATCCTTCCAATATGACTGAATTAAACCAATTCTGCAAAAAGGCTGCACACAGCTTAGAAGACAGCGAATGGATCCACAGGGCTCGCCCTAAGTGCCAGAGGTGGATCCAGACTCCTGGGTTGCAGACCTTATTCCTCTACAACTGTTTGCCCATTTACTTTTGTAAAAGAAAAAAAAAAAAAATCTCCCTTTCCCTAAGTCCTAACTCTAGGTCCGGCTGTGAGGGGCCTCTGCATGTGTAACAGCCTCTGATCCAAGTAAAGCTTGTTAGAGTAACCTGCTTACCCAGGATCCAACAGGGCACTGGGAAAAAGTCCAACTCAACCTAAGCAGACCTACAAAACACACCTTACAAACCGGCATTTAGAAGGGATTACTAAAGTTGGTAGACACACTTATCACATAAATGGATGCATGCGACCAGAACATCCTGCATGGCTAAATGTGTATCCATGTCATCAAATAAGAAAGATTAGATCCTTTGATTTGATCTTCAATAAGTCTGTGTAACGGTTTTGGTACCCAAGACTAGTGTTTTAGTTCAGTGACCATTCAAAGGGCCTGATTAAAAAGAAGAAGAAGAAAAGAATGTCCACACATCTGCCCCCTTTATTCATCAAGCTAAGGGAGTGTAAAACCAATTTCTCCTAAAACATGTTAAAAAATACAATAAAATGAGCGTGGATTATAACGTTATCACAATGAAAGTTTGCATAATATTCTTCTTTCAGTGTTTATTAAACATCCATATCAAATCTGAGCACTGAACTGTTCTATGATTGTTTCAGGTAACAACAGTCTGAAACTTCTAAAATTAACACTCTACCTTCTGACCTGTTAAAGTCAAGCCGTTTCACTGTGTGCATAAAGTGGTGAGTACCTTGCCGGTTGTTAAGGCTTGTATTGCAGCTGAATTGTGCTGAGCTCCCTGTGATGTCAGCCTAGGTTTCCAATGAAGCTGCGGTTTGAAGTACAGCGTTGGCAGAGAAGGGTAACAAGGATACTGTAACATTGGGTGTCCTTCTGAGAAATCACACCAAATCCACGCCTCTCCAGGGACAGCGTTCTCCGAAATATGGAACCTGTGCAGCTCTGCTTTGTCCTGGCATGTCTACCCATTTCAGTTGTAGGCTGGGTTTCAGGGCTATCAGTCCCCTCTTATCTGCAGAGTCCAATATCCATCACTGATGGGAGTAGGGTTACACCGTGGATGTAATAACGTCAGTTCTCAGCATTTACCTTTCTAATTATTGCGTAATACTAGGTTAATTTTTAATCTATGATTATTTTAAACTTATGTTTTGTTTTTATTACATGGGTTATACTTTTTTATTACTGCCCTTTCTATCCTTTGTTGGTTGCACACAGTAATAAAAAGAATTTCCTTGTGAGGATTAACAAAGCAATCTGTATCTCATCGTATTACCAATGTACTGCATGAGCATTAATGCCACTTGAACATTTTGTCACATTAAACCCCACATTAAATCTATTTTATCATATGACAGTCTAACAGAAAGAATATAATCCTGAAGTGAAAGGAAAGAGAGACTAGCTGTATGTGTATCTGTACTTAGATCAGGAATTGGCAATTCCAGTTCCTGGGGGTCGTTATCCTGCAACTTTTAGATCTATCCTTGGTCCGACACATCTGAATCAAATAGCTGAGTTACCTCCTCAGTATGCAGTCAGTTCCTCCGGAGTCCTCTCAATCATCTAATTATTTGATTCAGGTGTGCTGAACCAAAGGCATATCTAAAAGTTGCAGGGTACAGCCCAAAGGAACTGGAATTGCCCACCTCTGACTTAGACACAAAGGCTCTAATTAGGTGACTTTTTACCATAATCTATTACACTGATTTTATTTAGGTGCATTAGAGGAAAGGATTGAATGCAAATGCTAATACCAAGGTTCAAGGTTTTCATTTGTTAAAAAAAAGCAACATTATGCTAATTCTAGGTAATAATTGTGAAATACTTGCGTAGGTCTATTATAAAAGACCCCAATTAAATGCACTGTAGTTAACTGAAATGTGAAAAATGTAAATATGTATAGAAAGAGGAGTGTGGTTTATTTGACCTGTACTATGAATCTCTATGGATTAATGTTTTCATAACGTGGTGGGCTCTACTTATAATGCTGAAAGTTAACCAATTTCCTTTCTCAAGGCCTTAATCTGTGAATCAGTCTGAGCAATAGCACTGATTGTTCTGATCTTTAACCCTGCTGTAAAGATATCAGAAAGGAAGAGTTTAATGGCTGTAAACTGCCATTCAGTAGTTTGTTATCAGAATTTGAGCCTCTCGGCTTGAGATGAGAAGATGACTGATGCACTACAGAGTTGTTCCTCATGTTTTGAGTTTCCACAATCTAAATCTAAAAAATGACAAATATTTGTTTTTTTCATTTAAGGAAATCTGGTGAGATTAGAATAATACCCTTTTTCCCATATCTGAAAAAATACAAGGCTACATGTGTTGCCATTCATGAAGCAGGTCATACAACACACTCACTCAACAGGAGCACTTAAAGCAAAGTCGCACAAGCCTTTGTGTTAACGTAATGGGCTTAAACACAAAGTCAATCCCAAACAGAGCATTCCCTGCAGAAACGGCACAAAAACAGGAAACAATCCTGCTTTTGATTCATCTAAACTTCCAATACAGCAGAAAGATTTTACCCACATAACCACACACCTTATGCATGTGTTGACTCACATTTATGAGGCTAGCAAGGGGAGAGGTATCAGACGATACCAGGCTGAGTATGACCTCCATGATGAATTAGGGAGTCACATGTCTGCTGCTTAGACAGGAAATTAGCTATGTCTTTTTTATCAGTTTGTGGGTCTTTCTGGAGAAAACCAGAGTAAGGAACAAAGAGGAGCAAAGCACTCATTACTTTATCCAAACAGAGTCCACTTCACTCAACTGGACAAGAAGAAGCTAAAACCAAATCCAAAGAATCTAATCTTTGCATGAAATATCCAGGGTGGCCAACAACGAATCACTACATGAAGCTGAGCAAACACAGAGCAACCGTATGCCACGTAGAGTCCCAGAAACTATGGAGCACAAATATATGCAGTCCACCTTGCAGAGCCTCCACCATTTCCAGAATGCACTTTATGGAAAAGGACAGATTCCTTTTGAGCAAAGCGGACATTTGATGTGACAGAGTGGAGGTGGCTAATCGACTGGAGCCATGTTGCTTTAGATGCTGGCAGGAGCAAAAGCAGAAAAAAAAAAGTTTACTGCAAAAGTTACATGTTCAAAAAAGTCCATTGCAGATAAAATCCCAAGAAGGAGAAAAAAAAAGGCAAAGACCCAGAGGACGGATGTGAGCGAAGTGAGAGAGGAGACCGGAAAGAGGGGAAAAAAAGGACCCACCAGGAGCTGTCAGTGAGAGGGAGTCAGAGAGGTTGTGAGAAAGCATGGAGAGGGGAGGGGGAGCTTTTCTTCTGTTAAACTTTTTAGGCCAGTTCAGCTCCAAAAGCAGAGATTAGCTGAGGCAGAAAAAAGGGAGAAAAAGCTTCTTCTCCCTCCCTTCAATTATCACCCAGCATGATTGTCAGAGCCAATCTGTTTTCTGGCTTAGTGAGCATGTGTGTATGAATCACCTTCCACTCTCTGTGTGCATCAATAAGCAGGCTTGGTCATAAGTTTCCTCATGCTACCAATACTGACTGAACAAACAAAAATGAGCAGAAAGTTCTATGTGATTACAGAGCCTGTCAAAATGAAGGGCACAACCCTATGGGGGTAGTTTTCGTTTATGGTGAGAAATAATGAGTGAAAATATTCCAACATAAAATAACTTGATTAAAAGGCTTTAATAAAAAAGCAGGAGAACTTAGAGAACCAGAGGGGTGAGTGAGCATGATTTAGGAAGCCCGTTTATGAAAGAACAAACCCAAGTTGCGCAAATGAAGATGTGATGTTTATGGACCCAGTGCAGCACAGCTGTGTCATCAAGTTGGAGGATCTGTGCAAGGGTTGCATTATATTTGAAAAACATATCATACAGAATATTATTGGTGAATAATATGAGAGCTTTATAAATAAATACATCCCAGATAATGAGGCAAGAACCTTCACGCTAATGGGTGCTTTGGGGAGTGGTGGCCTAGTGGTTAGAGAGCTTGGAATCCAGAAGTTCTGAGTTCAAGACCCTTAACCCCACACTGCTGCACGGGCGCCGCACAATGGCAACCCACTGCTCCCTAAGGAGATGGGTTAAATTAAGAGTTAATCTCATTGCTCTGTTCTTGTGATAGTGTAACGAAGAAAGAAAAAAAAACCCAAAAAAACACAGAAATTAAACGCTGCATTTTAATCTCTGCAACATTTATTTTTTTCCCCCCAAAATTTACATCAGGATAAGATCTGCCGTTTTTGGCAGTGTTAAGTAATAGTACCGTTTTTTTTGTCAATTTTAATAGTTGTGCTATAGAACATTTAAGTGTGGGATTCTGCAAATATAAATTAATATGTTCTGTTGGTTTCTCCAGGCCGTAACCTATACTGTGCACTGAAGTAGTTTGTGATGTTGTGAAGGGGCTGGTATCAGTTCCTAAGTCTGAGGCCATAGTTCTTGGCTGGAAAAAACTGGAATGCCAACTCTGGGTTGGGGGCAGTTCTCTGCCTCATGCTACGAAGTTTAGGTATCTTGCTGTCTTGTTAAGGCGACAGAGCAGAATGGAATAAGAGATGGATAAATGGTTTTGGTGAAGAGAGAGTTGGCTTAAAATAAGCAAAACTCTTGACTCACCAGTTCGGGTACATTCCGACTTTCATCAATAAAAGAGCAGGAGCACAGATAAAATTGGGCAAAAACAAGCCTGGGGGTGGCCATCAACCAAAGGGGCCTTTCAAGAGGAATCTCTTCTTCACATAACATATAGTCAGTTAGGGTTGGTATTTGATCAAGATATCTGCTCGGCTTTGGGCACGTCACATTGAGGGGAGATCACAGGAAACATCTAGATTTTGCTGGAATATAACACATACTGTCTGGGCAGGGAATGCCTTGCTATATCCTAGAATGAACAGGAAAATGTCACTGGGTAGAGGGATGTCTGGGGTTCTCTCCTTGGCCTGTTGCCCCTTTTGATCCAGTCTCAAATGAGAGGAAAGACAGTGCCTCCCAAATGTAGATTTAGGACTCCTTGTAGCAGGAAATGATGAGGCCTCCAGCAGGGTTACTTAAGCTCTCATGGTGACTCAGTTCTTTTACACGTTTCCTGGCAGGATTGCTTACCACAAATAGCAAAGTGGCAACACAATCACAAAATCCCAGAGGGGGGTGTAATCATGTCCTGACGAGTAACGAATTCATTGAAAAGAAAAAGAAAAGAAATGTTTGCCTCAGGGATGGTTTTTCCCTCATTAATGTCAGATTAGTTAAGGGGACGAAACAGCAGCTGTGGGTTAATAAAAGTTTAATTTAGGTAAATTAACAAGTTTTTAATTTGCCATATGTTTACTGTGACAGTATTAAACAAGTATGCAGCAATTCTTTATTATTATTAAGGTGACAAAAAACAAGGATATTGCAAAAAGAACAGGATTAGACAACCATTTTCTGTAGAAGATAATGAAATATCATCTCAAAGGGCATTAAGGTCTAAATTTAGGGTAAAAAGCATTAGAAAAATTCCAGCTGTCAAACATATTATTTATGGATGTTAATAAGTTGACCTACACCTCAGTAACGGTTCTGCCTTCAGCTGCATGCTGAATATTTGGAAACGCTTCTTAGCTGTGCTTGGTTAAAAGAAAAACACACACTGGAAAAGATGCAGATTAAAATACAAAGATGTAAGGCCTCAAGAATGTGATACAAACAGGTGCAGGTTTAATGGGCTCTGGATTAAAACTGGTCAGACTAGATCTTAATGGAAAACATGCACTGAAAGAGAGAATACCTGGTATTTTCCATGAGGCTTAAGTTCACCTAAACTAATTGGGTCGGTCCTTCCATATCCAAGATAAGACCTTTAACAATAGTCATTCTGTTCTTATTCATATGCTTCACGTCTCTTAAAAAACAGCAAGGAACTTGTTAGACAAGGGCCTCTGTCATTTGCAGTTTAATTCGGGTCAAGCCTGCAACAGGGACAAATATTTCTGGAAAAGTCTAGATGCAGTAAAGAGATATGCTGATGTGGGTGAAAGTAAAAAAACAGGTAAGTTCAATATAACTGGTTAGTGAGAATTAAACAAGAGGTGTTAACTAAAGAATGATTCAGCTGTGTTAGAATAGGTTGGTAGTTTAGATTTTTCTACCTAAAAAAATCAACAGCAGAGTCAAGCAGCAGTTTTGTATTTCTCCTACCGCAATATCCTTTAAATGTTATGGTCACCGATTACAACATGGTTGGTTCTGGGGGTGACAAAAGTTACATTTACTCAGAATATAGGAAATATTGCCTTGACTGACTAAAGGGATTTCAGGTCTAAAGAAGTGACAACAGGACTCCAGAGATGGTCTTTTTAAACGCCACCCCAACCTTAAAGCAAGCCTCTATTCAAACATGTATATGCTTCGTGTTTAATCAGTGGCAATGTAGGTGATCGCATACGTCATGAGCAACTTCAAAGACAGGAATAATAAAGACTGGTTAGGGTCACAGCAGCACGAAGGAAGAGAAAACAAAATGGAAATAACATGCCTGTATATAATTTTCTTTAACAAATAAATATGTAGAATACATAAATTGATTGAGTGACTTTATTGATCTCACAATAGAGAAATGTACTTGTTACATCAGCTCAAATAGTCAAAGAAGATGAATGTGCATAGAGGAAGGGAAAGGTGCATGGGATATATACAGTATATAAAGTGCGTCCACATATGAATGCTTTTTCTTTTTTAATAGTAGGATCATTATACAGGGTTATTGCTCAGGGTGTTTACATGGGTATTTATATAGATGGATATTTATATTTATATATAGTTATTGCACAGGGTATTAAAATAGTAAATAATAGTAATAATAAATACACACAAAAAAGAGCCTGCTTTTTGGCAAGAGCCTAATTTATTCAGACAATTTTGCTAAAATATTTTGCAGGAAAAAGCTTAGATTTTAAAATTGCTTATTTTTATTTTGTTATTATCTCTTTGTTAAAGAGTGCAAATAGATATAGATTTAGGCTTTAACTGTTGCTTTGCAGAAAGTCCTTGGTTAAATCCCAACTGCATTGAATTTTCATGTTTCCACCATGCACATGTTGGATTTGTATGCGTCCTCTGACAGACTGTCAACCTATTCCAGTTTCCTACCTTCCCCTACAGCAACCCTGCATGGATATAAACAACCGATGCATGGATGGACTTCTTTTATATGTGGATAAAAAATGAAATTTGTACACTGACATGAAGTCATATGATATAAAAAATTGATGATTGATTTTAAACACATTTCTCCTGTTTTTTTTAAAGTTCACTTTAAATCCAATTTGCCTCGCTGTCAATTGTTACAAATGTTTCTGCTTAAATATATTCTACAAGTTTTAACTAAACTATTAACAGTGCTTTCTATGCATTGAATGTTTGTATGCAATCATGAGACAAATCTGGTTTGAAGCCTTTCAGTCTGAAACATGAATTATCTTTTTTGAGTTGAATATATATAAAGTTAAAGGTAACTTTAACCTGGCAAATTCATACAAAGGTGATTTAGGAGTCATTTATGCCGCGCTCAATACAACATATGACATAAAATGGTTTTACATTGTTGTTACCATTTTTTTTTTGTTCAGTTATAATGGTGTTTTTGCATATTTAAGGGTAACTGTGGAGATAAACAATGATAGGAGTTTTATATATATGTGGGAGGAAGTGTTTATGGAAAGAAAGGCAGCATAAACACCATGCAGGAATTAAATATGTGTATGTGAAGGACATGGCAGAACCAACATTGAGTGTGGGGGGGTGGCTAAAGCTCTGTCTGTTGGAGGTGGTTGGTATTTGTTGTGGCAAGGTCTGTTTATCCTCCAACTTGGTTATGTAATGCGGAAACAGAAAGGGCTCTGACCAAAAGACATGGTTGGATGCTGCACAATACTCAGTGTACCATGGGTCAGTATATACACCCCCAACACAATGCAAGGCTATTAATCAGCAGGAAAATGAAGAATGCAGAACAAACAGTTCCAGCTTTCCCCCCTGAAAGATTATTAAGTCTAGCCACACATTACCATCCTGTAATGACTTCACTGACCACTCCTGCTAAAGACTTATTATTTAGTCTAAAGCGAATGCAGGGCTATATTCTGAAGTCAAAATAAGGCCAGAGAGAGACTGCAGATTTCATAGCAGGAAGAGAGTTAATTGGGAGTAGAATTTGGCCAAAATAAGGCTCTATAGCTATTAATTATCTAATGAAAAACACAGAAATTCTCGCTGCTAATTTGATTTTTACTGGAACTGAGAAACTTCCATAAAGACCAAATTGATGGATGGAATGCATCTTAAGCTATTTAAAACATATATATCATCTTATATGTAACAATGATACATATTTTTACAGCTATTTTCAAGATAAATGATGATATATGACAATTCATTCAAAACCAAACTCCACCAGAGGGAGCTAAAAGATAATCTAATCTGCAAAACAGGAGTCAACTGAGGTTGGTACAGCTAACTCTGGATGTTATGCCTGCTTTACTGGATTTTCTGTTAATTTTCTTTTAATCGTTGGATTGTTTGCCAATATTCCTACCTTGTCACCTCACCTGACAAGCATGCTGTCCAGAAAAGGTGACATCACCACAGCAAGGCATATATATGTGAAAAGAGGCAAGACGTGAAAGTCAAGGTCATTGCAAGAGGAAATTGTAGAAAGATTTTTAAAAGATGCCATCATAATATGCTAAATAAATAAGAAAATGGACAGTAAGAAGGAAAAGTTGGATGGATGAAAGGAAGATATTGTGAGATAATAGAGTAATTAATTCATTCATTAATTAATTTCATGTAAAAACAGTGAGGTAGTAGCAAACTGCAGAAGACATACAGATTTTTTGGATTCCTACTGGCTGACATGCATGATAACGCAAAGGATGGTTCTGGTTATTAGTGGAAAGGAAAATATGCAGATATTTCCCTAGAGGGTGCGATCAGATTTGAAATGTGTGTCCATGTGTGTTCTAACTGGGTCAGTAGAGCAGAGCAGAGCTGAGCTCAGGGATCTATGGACTCATCCATAATTTATCAGAGTCGCACAAACGATACAGACTTAGCAGGGAGTGGCAGGGATAGAGCATGGCCTTACAACACAGTCTGGCTGTCTGCTTTTCTGACTAAATACAGGCAACTGTTAGAAAAGTCTCATTTGAGACCAACTTAATAATGTTTGAGCAAAATGAGGGAAAAAATATCCAACATTTGTTATAATTTGTTTAACCAGGAAAACCCATTCAGCTTCAGACCCATATTTGCCATGACTGCAACCCAAAACATCAGTAGAATACGGCACAGAAACATTTTAAACAATATAAAAGATCAAAGGTCCCTGAAAATATTAACAAAATGTAAAGCAATTAAACAAAATATCTTATTTCAGACAAATTTACAGAATTTAAGACGCTGAATTTGGGAGAGAAGAATATCTTTACAATCTAGGAAATGGGAAATGGTTTTATCTTTAAACGGAAGCAGATGATCTGAAGATGGTTATTGAGGATATTGAGCAAAGACTTTAAAGGAACAGGTTAAAGATTTTGTTGTAGCTTCAAAGGAAAGACAGGACCTAATTCAAATGAAGACACAAATTTGACATTTAGGTTTTGTTTTAATAACTACTGAATCTGAGACCAGAAGGAAGTTAGATACTAACTCAAAGCTGAAACTGAGAAGAGTGCTAAAATAAATCAAAGACTTAAATTTTAAGCATGCAAAAGGAAATTAGAAGTTTAAAAAAAACCTGAACATAAGCTGATAAAGCACCTGCCAAGACAGACTAATGGTCCATTTCCTAGGACGGTTCCAGATCTACTCTGCTTCACACATCTACCCTCCGTATGGAACCTGTTGTTTTTCCACTCACTTACTGATAGATGGAGTAAAGCCTAGAAGCCTCACCTTCAGTATTTTTATTTTTTTTTGTGGGGGGGGGGGGATAATTTTTTTTCTATAATTGAACAAAACGTTTGATTGTGGTTTGTTTTTTGGATTCCATAGACAATATATGAGCATCTGAAATGGGGATTTTCTTTATTAAATACAATGTGCATTCTGCTGACATGTCCTTTTTCTTTTCCTTCAGCCTTCAGAAAATGTTTATTATGTAAAAATAGCAAAATGATCTGAAACCTTCTGAAAAATGTGGTATTAGGTAAAGTTGGTTGGATTTCTCCATTAGTTTTGCAAAAACTCATCACCTTTCTCCCATTGGAGGTGTTGGCAACATATGGCTGATCGTATCCATGGCCAATCTATAATCAGTAGTCTTTTTACATCAAATTGTTTCCATGATGGTCATTTTAGCCAAAAAGTTCAAAAAAGAAAAAACATTAAAAATGTTTCCAAAATGGGAGGAGGGGAGTAGAGTCAACCAAAGTGAAACCAGTGGAAAACAGTCATAAATCACAGGAATGTAAGCATAAAAATGAAAACATTGTTTTATGAAATTAGATCAAATCCCTGGGAAACATGTTTGGACACAATAAGGAAACCAGGAGAGACATTAAACATAAACTGATAGATATAAACAGAGAGGGGCTGGGGACATATTTCTGTCAGAGCTGCTATAATCCAGAGGACTGCTCGGGATCAAATTTAATTCAAGTCTCATCATAAACACTTGCTAGGAAATGTCATTTTAATGCATTTGATTTTCATTTATTCCAATAAAAAGGTTTTAGTCCATAATTTTTTTTTTTTTTATATCAAGATATTTCTTATCTTGATGCTGTGTCTCTGTTTGCGTTTGGAAGGATGGAAATGTTCTTTTTCTGTGAATTTCTGATCCATTGCCACCATCTGGATTCCTGTAGTTCCACAGTAATGCCAGCAGGTGGCCCCATATCTATTCATGTCTGTGCATGGTGCCTGATGCTGAAACCCTATTCAAAACATAAAAATGACTAAAAATCAATAGAACTAATATAAACTTGGTCACATTGTGTTTGGTCTTTTAGGCAAATAACATTACTATGCCCTTTTCTTAAACAGTGTCTGAAGAAAGAGAAAAAAATATATAATATGTGGCAATACCAGCATGGCTGAGAAAATAGAACATAGTCACAAATGCAAGTATAAAGCCTTTAGAGGAAAGTACAGCTGGAGGCCAAAAATAAATACACAAAGGATGACCATAGTGACTCACTGCTGACATGCACATATATCAGCACAAACTGCCGTAGACGGCCAAAAAAAAAAAAAACATGATAAGCATTACTGTCATTCTAAAGACATACCTGCTTCTTTTGCACACTTCTAGTAGGTCATTGAAAAGGGACAAAATAACTGTAGCAACATACTTTAACCAAATTAAAAATAGATATGGCTGGTACATTTGAATCCTGCCTAATGATGAACTTGATTAACACTGGTGGTCTATTAATAGAACAGTTGAATATGCAGAGATGAAGCTGTCTCTTTCCTCATTTTGACCCAGATCAGAAAGCTATCAAGCTGTATGACAGGAAAATTTAATTACCAATGCATCAAAGCAATGCATTCTCATCAGGATCCTCTCCACCCTGCTGATCAACTACAACTATCAGAAAAATAGAATATTTCCTGTTCTCCAAAAACTCTTCCTACCCAGCCTCTTTGCATATTATTTATTACATTAGCACTGATGGTTTCACAAACATTACACCTTATTTTCTATTAAATTTGAAGGTGTTTATGAGTGTGTGAGTGTGCACTGCATCTAAAACAAGCGACCTGAGTAAGAACCCCAAGCAGTTGGATCCAGCTACAGTAAGGGCGTTGGTCTACATGTATAATGGAATGAATATTCAACAGTCTAATTCACAAGGAAGAGGCATCAAAGAAACACAAACTGTTTGGGTGAAGAATTAAAGAACGCATAAAGCTAAAGCATATGCAAAACAGTACTTCACTCATATTATGCACAGGAAAAAAAAAAAAAAAAAACATTGACAGAAAACTTGTGATGTGTTGAGAAAACTGGATTTTAACCAGAATCTTCTGATTTGTAGCTTTGTCCAGTAGACTGCTAATCATTCAGACATCTGACATTTTTTCTGATAGGTGAACAAACCATAAATAACCAATGACATTAAATCGGTAAAGGTTTCATTTTCAGCAGCAGAACAGAATTTAAAATGAACTGGGCTGAAGCTCAAAGAAGTAAAAAACTATTTGAAAGAAAACATTTTTCAGAAGAGCAAAACTTGGAGCAATTAAGGTGTGACGGAGAACAGGAAGGTTTTATCCTTAAAAGCTTTTCAGCAGGATTTGGAAATGTGCTCAACCTTTTGCATATTTCAAATAAGGCTTGATATTCTATGAAGAAAACATATGGAGCCTGCTGATGTATAAATAATAACTGCTAGTATAAGAGGTTTAAGATAGAGGCGTAGAGTCAGCTCATGAGTATTTTTTTAAACCACTGCTCTCACAATCATGCTGTCATCTTTGCTCTTGATATAAATGATTAAAGACCATTCAGAGCAGAAATACTAGAAAATATTGAAACGCTTCAGTTCAATCTTTTTTAATCATATTTCTTGCAGAAGAATCAGAATACGTTCAAATTAGTATCAGCAGGTCAAACATTTAGTCCCAAGTCTTATTACTGAATTTCTACAGATTTTTTTTTTAGTTAATTTATTTAACTTCCATAAAATGGACAACAGAAGAACAAAAAACAGCCAAACCTTACTAAACTCCTATTTGTAGCTTATTCGTTCGATCAGACTAATTTATATATGTTGGGAAGGGAAGCAGAGGTCTCATATAGTCCTGCATTTATCTGGCTATTCACACACAAGCTGAGTCTTCAACCCCTTACATTAAACAGTTCTGACACAAATCCAGTTATTTGCTAAGGTGAGTATAAATCTAATTTTAGACAACAGCTTTTCTTCTGCTCTGAGAGGTCACCACTGGCGGCTGATGAGGCGCCTGTGAGATCATTCGGGAAACCTGTGAGGATTCAACTGGGTTACGCTGCTTCAGCCCCCCCTCCATCCCCGAACATCACCCTGTTACCATGGAGACCAGCTCCACTGTCTAGGACTGGACACAGATGAGAGGGAGAGAAATGAAGAAGTGGGGGGTGAGAAAACTAAAGCAAGGCACTCTTTGAGACCGACAGAGAGAAGGTTACGAGTGTAGAGGTCAAAGTAAGGAAATAAAAGGAGGTGAAACACGCGTCTCAAGAAGAGTAGCCGATGTGTGTTTAAGAAACCTCCAGTATGGTATTGAATCCTGGACAAATTGCTTCTGAGAGATTTCTTTACATTGAAAAAAAATATATATGTGCAACATAAAAATATTAAAGTGCTGTGGAAAAATACAGAATTTCCCCTCTTACATTTTATAACTATACAACTACAAAAAACTATTGATTTTATTGTAGTTTTATGTGACAAAGAGAAAGAAGTATATAACTGAACTGGGAGGATAAATATATTTCAAAATGGTTCACAAAAAAAAAAAAGAAAAATTAAAGCCGTAAAAAAACATTTTTATGCAGCTCCTTGACTCTAATGAGAAGGGAATAAAAACCAGTCCTACAAATGGTCTATAGGGGGCAGGTATCAAGTAACCCTAATGTGTTTTTGTTTTTTTTTATCTTAGCAGCTCAGTTTAGGCATCATGCATTTATGACCAAGCACTATCATAAAACTGTGCACAAGATAAAAAAGTTGGACAAAAAAAAAAAATCCTTCAAGCTTGAACATCTCATAGAGTCACATGTGTTTATTCAAAAAAAATTAAAAAAAATCAACAAAGAGTTTCTCGGTTGGTAGCTCTGAGGGAGAAACAAAGCTCAGGTAAAGAGAACAAATGCTCTATTAAAAAGGTGCACTTTAAAGATCTGGTCTTTGTGGAAGCGAGGCCTGGAGATGGGCATTGCTAAACAACTTCACAGCAATTCCTGATCAAAGCTTGCAGCAAATCATCTACAGAACATAGTCAACAAAAGCTGGGAGGAGGTCCTCTGACCGAATTAGGTTAAAATGAACCTTTTCAGCATAAAGGCAAATATAAATACAAACCCTTGGCAAACCTAGGTTTTCCACTATTAATACTTATTTTAAGTCATGGATCTTTTTTTTTCTATCAAACAATTACTGTACTGATTTACATTGATCCATTGAATTAATTTTAAATTAGAATCATTTAAGTTGGCAGCAGCCATGTATTAATGTGAAGGAGAATGATTACTTTTCAAGACATAGTTGGGTGGCGTAAAAAAACACGTTTGGGTTAAAATATGTGATGCTACAGAATGGTCTGATAAAATTGAATTATCTGAATTAAATAAGTTATAAGTGCAAAAAAATGCAAAGTAATCTTATTTAATAAACAGAGACCTTAGTTCAAACTTACATGTATTGTGTGTAACTAAAACAACCCATTGTTAAAGTTGCAGGTGACTTTTAATTTAATTCAATCACTGAAATGTAGTCTTAAAAAAAACAACTTATCAGTAATGGTATTGATTAATATTTAAATATTAAAGATATTAAATATGTCTCTACTCATAGTTGGGTGTCCTGAGTGAGATAAAGGTAAAAATATATTTGCAATCATAAAGCAGAACCCCTAACATGCTCTGTGATATTTCCATGGTGGATCGCTTATAACTAAAGAAGCCATGCCTCACTATTCAGACATTTGATTCAGGAGAATTTGTTTTGTTTTTTTAATCAAGCAAATAACAAGGATTGACTCAAAATACATAGACATCCCACTCTGACACAAAACAGATCAGACCAGTGGCATTTAGTCAGGGTACTGATATTGTGCATGGTGCATTGGCTGAATGGTAACCCTCTATAGAAATAGTGAAATACATTGACAGGTACACACCTAACACCAATGTGATAACCATTGAAGGTAATTTATGATCAATTTTCCCAAGCAAGTAAACTAGAACAGGAAATGAACTGTATTTAAGTCACAGTCAATATTGATGCTTATTCTGGTGACCAATAATATGTAATGAAAAGGATCAAAAGTAAAAGGTATTTGTTTGTCTGATATGATGTAATCTAATATCAGGAAGTAAAGACGTGAATGGATAATGTCTAACAGCTACAGCTGATAAGAGCAGGGTAAGGCCAAGCACTGAAAGGGGAACACATCAACATATTCCAAAACTCAGTACAAATCAGAGCCTCAAATCAGTGGAGGCTTGCTAGAATGTTTCCAAATTTCACTAAGACCCTACCGGTAATCAAGTAATGATGACAAACTCTGCTCAACAAGGTGTGCGCTCACAGCAGCACATACTACCTGCAAAAAAGCTATCAATGGGTTGGTGCAGAGCAAACACAGAGGGATGACATCACCTCCAGTGTGAAACCAAGAGCCTAAGCTTCATTGTCCCCCAGGCTGCTGATGCTTTTCTCTGAAACTCAGTTGTTTGGTCATGCATGGGTGTGACTGTGAGCTTCTTTGTCTTTCTTTACAAAGATGTCAAGACAATGTAGTGCAGTAGTTGTCAGGTAGAAAACGGTGGCTATCTTTCAGATCTGTTGTCCAACATGAATTTAAGTGCAAAAAAAAACTATATATATGAGCAGTAAAGGTTCTCAGAAATGTCCCTAAATTATAACCTAGAAAAATGAACTAATAGCACAAAAGAGTTAGAGGATTACAGCTCAGTGACGAGGATATTAAAACCAGCAAGGACAGAAAAAGCCTAAGGGACCAGGTGATGTCCAGCTTCTCCTATTCACACTTCTTAATGTCCTCCTGCAGCCTCGCAGCTCTCATACAAATATAGTCAAACATCTCAAAGAAATCTCTGCAATCCAAGACTGCTAAAACTGTGTGTCATTATTGGACCAATTAGATATCAGCTATATATTACATCATATATTACATCAGATTTTAGAAACTTTAGATACCTCCTGTACTGCCTGTGATTTTATGTCGTCCACACAGCCAGACAGCCATGTGTTTTCTTCAGTCAATATATGAAAATCAGAGCTATTTTGTTGTGCATGGAAAACTGTAAACATTATGTTATCTGCCGTGCAAAGACCGTCTTTGCTGCTGCCTGTCTATGTAATACTATCGGTTTTATGCAGGAAGAGCTGTCTTTAAACTTAATGATGATAAAAGAAAAGTGAAGCAGAAGAAGAGCCTTTTCTGCAAGTAGCTATTGTCTGCATATATCTATTTAGAACCACATTAAAACTGCACCAGTATTATCCTAGAGCTTCCGCAAGCCTCACCAGATTAAAACCTTTTTATTAGGATAAATCTATTTGTTTACTGAAGACTTTAGTTGCATATGTTTGTCATTGTTCACTGCAGCTTTTTTTTTTTTTTTATTAAACATTTTCAGCTTTAACTCAATTACGATTAACAGATTTATTTCTATTACCTGAATAACATAAGCATGAGAAATGTTAACTTTTTTCAGTGTCAGCCTCCATTAAATTTCCCCGATACTGATGAAATTGCCTTTTAAACTGTAGGAATATAAAAAATTTTGGCTAACTTTCTCAAGTATAACCCATCATGAAACAAAAACAACGGAGTCAGGATTTTATGCCACCTTGCGTACATCCACCTTTTCATCTTTATCAATGTTTTTAGATAGCACTCCCAAAACATAGATTTTTTAGTCCTATGGACAATTTATTACCAATTTGGCGGTAGGCTTAAATTAATTGTCAGTTTAAAATATCCCGTTCTGATGTCATAGGATCTGTTTTAGTATTTCACATAATGTTTTAACACAATAATGACATATTTCATAAAGTAAACCAAATCCCACCTGCAGTAAAACACACAACATGCTGATGCTGCAACTGTATTTCCAATGTGACCTCATGCTTGCAAGCTTTTACCCTTATTCATTGCATGCAACACTGCTAATTATGCCCAATTATTTCCATTTCAGCTCTATCAGACAATTAGACATGTCTTCAAAAATTAAGACCTTTTTTTTCCAAACTGGTTTTTAAACCTGTAATTAGGCATTTTATGTTGCTTTGGGAGTAATGGCCTATTGGCTGCCCAGAGGCTTTTCAGTCCCTTAAGGACATGAATAATGATAATCTAAGAAATTTCAGGCAGCATCTCATCCTTTTGAGGTACACAGCCCAGTATCTTTCTGATATTTTGGCTGATCATTAGAATGTATTTTTTAGGACAGTACCCAAAGACACGATATGTTTGAAATGTTGCTTAAACAAAACTAACTCAAACAGTTATTGTGAAATAATCAATTACATGCTTAAAAAGCCATGACATCATCAGGGTTTTCCTAAGACTTTAGAGGCATAGTAACCTTAGTTTATGTTAATGAGAGGAAAACAAGCTTTAATAGCTCAGAATGCTATGAAGTCGAGTTCACACCGAATGCATTTTGGGCATCGAAAGTTCGAAATTTGGACTTTTAAACCTAAGTCAAAATGTGATCAAGGCGTTTTGATGCTTCGACGCTCTGGATGCTCGGCACTCTGGTTGCTTATCTGCTCTGTTCTGTAGCTACAAACTAGAGATACTACAGCTTGGCTTTATCTACTTTATGAGTTGGAAAAATTGTTTTACACGTTTCTAAGCGAGAAAGTCCACCTTAAAACCTCATTTGTGCAGTCAGTTCATCAGGATTATAATTCTACTAAAATATGCAGCTCTTGTTCAGAGCGCCAGACCTCCAGCATACCACCAGGAGGCAGCGCTGGAAATCCCCGCTGAAAGCTCTCACCTGTGGCCGCTGCTGTTCCTAGCGGCTGGAAGAAAATATAAAGAGTTTTTAAGGTTTGTGGTAAAAACTACAAGTACCAAAATATATAATAATAATAAGAGCTCACTCTCTTCCTTGTAGCCCACATATTCCATTATTCCAGCTTTTATTTATTTATTTATTTTTTAACCTTTGGAGTTTAACGCCTTGATATTTATTTATGTTTATATGCAGACAGCACTGCAGAACCCATAACAGTTTGCATGTAGTGTTTATCTCCCACAAACACTCCTAGATCAGCTTTTCCGATTAGTTGTTGCTCCAAAAGCTGGTTGAAGCAGCAATAGTTCAATTTTCTGAACTCTGGTGCTGTACGCTCCAATAACCGAAGCTCTGACACTTGGACGCACCGCTGGACCTCTCGACACCGTCCCCCACAGACTTTGCATGTAAATCGAACCCCTTGACCCCCAAAAAGCGTTTGGTAAAAACACAGCTATAGGAATCAAATACAGGAAACCCCAACAAATGCTTTTAATCTTCACAGGTTTGTTATTTTATCAGTCATCCACAGCATGGTAGCTCCAGAAATTTAATTTTTTCAAAACAGTGAAGCCGTTATATATGACTTGTCTTGAAATTTTAACAGGAATGCCAGATTATATAGATACAAACAATAGGAGATTGACGTTGAGCAGGAAGATAAGGGGGTTGTGGAAATTTGTCCTGAGGAAGTGAACAAGGTCACTTATCCAACCCCCTTCTTTTCCCGATAATTCCCCAACTTCACGTTAGGAGAAAACAAGTTGCAGACGGGCCCAGAAGGACATTATTACCACAGACAAACCCTGCTTCAGTCTTTCAGGCAGAAAAATAGCCAGGAGGTTTAGATTCAGTTTGTTTGCACAGATGATACTAGAATATTTTCCCTCTTGCATCAGCTCCTGCTGTTACATCCTAATCTGTAACACGGTTTCCTTTGGCACTAAGGCTGTATTTACAACACAATATATTACATATACTAATAAATGAGCTATTTTTGGGTTGCTTTGTTGCAAATTTATAGGAGAAGCCAGAGCAGAACACAACATCTGAGCAAATTAATAATACATCCAAGTTATTAACCACACCACCAAATATCTGTAATTGATATAACTACGGCATAGTTCCTGCAGTAGAAAAGGTAGAAGCAGACCTTGTGAACAACAGTGATGTTAAAAAAAAAACATATTTTCCATAAATTCACCTAATGTTTCTGTTAAATGTACAAAAAAATTCAAATGCTTTATAAAACCGGATGGCTATAATTTAAATTTCATCTGAAACACAAAATGCTGTTTCCAGATTTCCAGGTGTGGATAATAAGCAACGGTATTTCTGATATGATAAGAAAAGTTAAAAAGGTCTGCCTTGTTATTATTCCTTTTCACCTCCAGATTCAGACCCCTAACAACAAGAAAAGACATGTTTGCTTACAGTTCAACTAAAAGCTTGCACAAAGCTTAGGTCAATGTGAGATTTGTTATTTATATGGACTAAAGCAGTGCGAGATAAAGAAAGCATCTTGATTAACACTGAACACAGTATCAGGATAATGCTTCACGGACTGGTTTCAAAAATAAATAAACTGCAGACTCTTTAATATTTACATTTTGTTTTCATTACAGCGCTAGTTTACATTATCTTACAAAATGATAATATCCTAACTTGCATAAAAAAGGAAGAAATTACGGCTGTTCTTAAAGGCTTATGATGAAAGATAGATAATGTAACAATTTATTGTCTGAACCACAAAGGTCAGAACAAAAGCTTAAGAAGATGAATTTCCAGGTAACCCCAAATTAAAACTGGGTCAGTCTCTGCTTCGCTCCAGAGTGAGCTCTACAGTTAGTACCCCCGCCCCCCCCCGTTATAATCAGTGAGAGCATTGCCATAAGGCCATTCACCCTACAGTACGTCAATGTTAACTAGACAGCAGAGACAGGTACACCTCATCACACAGCACCTATAGAGGACCAAACAAGTCCAACATCCCCATTTCCAAAATAATTCATAGAGTTTCTAAATTACTAAATGTACACATATATTTAATAAATATATGCTGTGTATGCAAGTCCTTCATGCATAAGAAATGCTCCAAGAAAACTAAAAAAATAAAATAAATAAAGCTTCTGCGTACTGTACTAATAGTGGCGAGACACAAGTAGTGTAAATCCAAAGTAAATGTATATCCATCTAAGCAGAGAGGAATCCGTACAATTTCAAGAAGTAAAGCACAATTGCTAATTAGAGGATAGGCAAGGAAGCATTATCCTTGAGAAGCAGCAATAGTGTAATTTTTAAAAACATCTAGATGTGCATTCCACAAAGCTGGTCTTTATGAAAAAGTAGCAGGTAGATAGTTTTTGTTGGAACAACTCATGTTTACAGACACAGCAAGGATATGGAAGAAGCTGGCTAGATAAAATCAAACTACCTATTTTGCCCATTAGTGTTGGATGTTATGTGGTTAGAAAGAGTAACACACCATCCCCTACTAAACCATGGTGGTGGCAGCATTATGCTGCAGGGATTGTTTTTCTTAAACTAGGAGAGGGAAGCTGCTTGGAATATGAATGGAGCTAAATGCAGAGTGATCCTGATTATATTTCATTTCAATTTATTTCAATAGAACCCAGAGACAAAAGTTGTCATCTCAATGCTATTTAAAACAGACATAAAATAAAACAATATACATTTAATTCAATCCAAGCATATAGACAGAGTAAGATCCTGTTATATGCATTTCAAATCAACTCTGGTCTAAACACGGTACTTCAAATAACACTAATTAAAAGCCAAGCTGGTTTAGAAATAGAGGAAAAGCAAAAAGAGGGCTGAAAGCACTAGGTCTGCCAAAACTTTTCTATTTTTTTTTTTTTTGAAGAAAGAAAAAAAAAAAAAAAACATGTGTGTTTTGTTTGTTTTTTTGCCTAAACTCTACTGTACTACTCTGTTATCTGTCTATAAAATAAAATCTCAATCCACTGCATTTAAGCAGGGGGTTGTAAAATATGTCAAAGGGTAATAAATACATTAACAAGTTACTTTTCTAGGTCTTTCAGGCTGCCTCTGGTTATTAAACACATTTTAAGTCTGGTTTTAGAAAACAAAAATCATATTAGACGTTATATCAAATAGTACTCTCCTTGGTATAGTAAGTCTGACAGTAGATTAAAGGATTTCTTAATATCTACAGTAAAAGAAAAATCAGAAATACGTTCAGCCTACTAACGTATGCATCGGTGCTTCCAGCACTATTGCATTAGTATATTAATGAGCAGGTAGGGTGTGGCAAGGCAATGAATGGATCAAAATAGAAACGTATTGCTTTGAATACTACAGACTGAGGTCGACCATCGGAATATTAGGCTCTCAAAAAACAATGACGCCATTTCTCATTACAACCTATCGCCTCTCTTTATCCACAGGAGCACTGAGGGACAACTGTAAAACACTCATTAACAGCCCAGTCAGAAATGCTCTGCAAACAGAAATAATTACACATGTGTGCATAGTTAACGCACATCCCTGGGAGAGATTTAGAAACAATCTCATAAGCAGTTAATGGTTATAAAGAGCTTGCATAAACTCAGAAGATGGACCACTCAGATACCACGTGCAACAAACCTCTAAGGAGTGGGGTGGGGGGGGGATAAAATCAAGAAAAGAAAGCCCATATTTTACAGAAATGTCTCAGATGCTTTTAGTCAAATACGTTTCTGATACCTACACATTTTTTTGGTAGATATTGTTGCATTTTGTTAGTCATGTCTGCTGTTAAACCCTCAGCAAGCAGCGGTAGCTCACCTTCGCTACCTAACATTAAAAGTTTCATGATAAGGCTGAAAGGAAGAAAAACCCAGAATTCTATATGAAAATAAATGTTTTAATAAAGGATTAAAAGAAACTGATTGCAAAAGAAAGAAATAAGCAGAAAAGCAACATGGAGATATTAGCAGACGGTTGGATAAAGCTTACCTTGGAGTATTGTCTACGAAGACTGAAGCGCTGCACCATCCTCCCTGACTGACAGACCCAAAGCTGGAATCCCTGTCCTACTCCCCTCTACTGATACCCCTCCAAAGTACACACTGCCTCCTGCAACACACTCCCCATTCACACACACGTGCTACAAGCACAGATGCTACCATCTTCTCTAAAGAGCCATGGGTCCACACCGCACCTCCTCACTATGCAAACACAAAATGAGCAGAGGAGAGAAAAAAAAAAAAAGGATGAAGGAGCTAGAGATAAATTGTTTACTGGGTTTCCTCCCTACTTGTAATAATGGTGAAGTGAGATGTGTCACACTCGCCCACTCACACAGACACTCTCACATGGCCACCAATTTACAAATGATTTTCAGTAAACAAGGATGAAAATGTGATCTTACACTCACACATGCGCACACTCGTCTCAACACAGGCTGAACTAGACCCTCACACAGCTACAGCTCAGCTCTCACTCATCTAGGACGAGGTAAGGTGGCCTCCTGCTTCCTGTCAATGTGCTACAGGGTGGGGTAGAGAGAAGGATGAGGTGGAGGAGGTGCCGGTAGAGGGAATGAAAGGGAGGAGGGGGGAGATGGGAGAGGAGGAGGGACCAGCTGACTGCTTGTAATAGCTCTCTCCAGGGATTGAGGGAGGGAGCGGCAGGGACGGTGAAGGGAAAAGAGTGAGGTCAAAGGAAGCACAGCAGGGGAAACAAATAAAAGGAAGGAAAGAAAGAAGAAAAGACAGAAAGAAACGGATCAATGGCTGAATATTCCTGATAAACAAATACAATTCTTGAACCTCCAACCTTGCTGCCAACAGCCGGATGTCACATTTCCAAGGTCAACTACGCTGTTACTATGGAAACAATAAGTAGGGTATGCATCATGTTGCTAGTTTAAGGGTAGACACAGCGACAGCTTGTGGTTACCCTGGTGACACCGATTTGTTGCTATGCTAAGGCAGGGCTGTGATATTAGCTGGAAATGAGGGTGAGTTCTGATCACCCCTAACCAACCGCTGAAGCTCATGCCCGCTCACCTTTGAAGTGAGGTCACTCACACAGGACAAGCATAGCACATACAGTGAAGCTGTTAGTGAAAGCACATCTATAAACCTGCATTAAAAGAAAATCATTTTATTTTAATACAGTTCAATAATTTTATTAAAGGCAGCATGAGCTCTTATTGCAAATACCGGCTCCACATAAGCCAAATGTGTGACTCTACAGGGCTGGTTAGTTGAGATGACAGAGACCTCTAGTGGCAAACAGCACAAACTAAAATAGTCTTGAATACAAGTAAAAAGTAAAAACTAAAGCAAAGTAAATCAAATTCTTTTTAAAAAATATGTTAGAAAGTCCGGCAAAAACAATGCAAAATTAAGATTCTAAGAATATTACAAACAAATTATACCAGTATAGTATCTACACAATCATGGAAAGACAGTTTTACAGCAGAAACTACTCTCAACAAGGAGATAGAATGCTATATCTAAGAATGTTATATCTAAGAATGTTAAAGGAAAACTGAGTGGAAGAAAATAATAATAATGAAAAAGTATAAGAAACAGGCCTAACCACAAGACCAAGAGTTTAGTGGTTAGTCATGAATGTATTCAGGATAAGCAAAGACTGAAACTGTTCCATTCCTTGTCTTAAGCTACAATATTAATTCAAGTGTGTTAATTGGACAAAGGGAAAAAAGGAAAGCCCTGCCGCTGAGTGGTCCTATTATTAGAGGGAATTTTGGACATCATTTAGAAATCAAGGTCCTAGAGACTGCAGATTGTAAATTTAGGTCAGTGGAGGTGTCTGTCGTCAAGCTAAAGAATAAACTAAAACAAAAAAACACCATATAAATAGTTAAATCCACCTGGGGTGAAACTGACTCTTCGTCTTAATAGGTTGCAAGATTCATATTAAACCCTAAACAAATAGATACAGGTTTTGAATGCAAACTTTGTATTACCTTATCTGCTACATGCAACATGATATAGAAGAGATTGGAAGTGTACAGGCTTCTGGATGACAGGGTACGGAATACAGAAGGTATTATATTTTCAGCCATTAGCGGTCTTGTCTATAAATGAAAACAGTGATTATTAGTAGACTCTGTGGTGACAGGATCGGATCTGCATTGCTGCATGACCAGTCGTGTCCAACAAAACAGGTGCAGCAGGCACTCTCCCCCACTCCATCATCTGTAAACATCACCTCAGCGTTATGGCAGGAATCATTCAGACACTTGCTCGGTTGAATTTGTGCCTTCATGCACACCAGATTGTCACATCTGGGTATCGGCACACAACCGAATTTGTCGCAATGCAAGTATCGATAAGCTTCAGAGTGTTTCAGCTTTTTCTGTTGTTCACATCTATCGTCATGGACTCATTGAAGTATAACAATATTCGGCTGGTATTGTAGCCGGATAAGGAGATGATAAGCCAACTACTTTTTACGAGAAATAAAGGAAAATGTACCTATTTTAGTGCCATTGCTATTTAATCTAAATAAAGGCTGTCCTTATTCCAGCAGAAACATGCAGCAGAAGAATCATTGGCGCCTAATTTGACTGGAAATGTTTGTGGAAGTTGTCTATAAAGCAGGGTAAGACACAGAGCGATTTAATTTAGATCCCAGAACAAACTTAATAAGCATAGTTATAAATATTGTTGCAACTTACAAAGCTATATATAGCTACAGAACAGCTCTGATTTAGTTAATTAGAGGAAAAACAGAATGAGCACCGGATCAACATATACCGTATGAATGTCACATTGTGGATAATACGGATTTAGTGTAGCAGTTTAAGTCCGAGTTAAAACCATAATAATTTATTATAATTATTAAGAACATAAACAAATTATTAATAATGATATGTAGGCTAGTTATGGGTCCTCGATGTCTCTGTTCTGATCAGCTTTCTGTAAGCATGCGCAGCTTTGGTTCTCTGGTTCACAAAAACCCACCTTTAATAAATCTGCGTGGGCCCTTGCATAACAACGTTTCAGCTCTTGGATTGATGACAATTTCCTCTCAGATTTTTGTACTAGTCTTTTTTAAGGCTTTAGTCCCATATACCAGTTGGGCTCTTTAGCAGTCAAAGGAAATCTAAGGGTAAGTAGCCTACAGCAGACCTTCACAGCATCATACTGCAGTGGTTCAAACACTTAACTAAGAATTCACAGATGATAGGGTGGAATATTAAAGGCTACCATGGATTTTTCTAATTGGCTATGAAACAAAGAAACAGTGGATATAACTTCTTGTTTTTGATTCTGTAATTAAGTAGAACATTTTCTTTGTATAAAATTGCAGAAATGTTCTCGTACATCAGCAGGAAGGTGAACTTCAGCATTTGATCGACAGCTGACAAACAAACAAGCTTGGCAGCAGAAAAAGGAAAGAAAGGACACATTGAGGTGATGATTAATGGTTGCTGTCACTTACTCTGTCTGTCTCCTCTGTGGACTGGTACCCAGACGATAGCACAACATCCCCGACGGTTTGTGCAGGAGCAGGGCTGCTGGGCGTGGTGTCAGTGGTGGACGAGGAGCGTGGCCGGCTAATGTGCTGCTGAGGGTCATGGGTGTTGCGCCGCTGAGGAGGCTGAGGGCTGCTTCTCAGAAGGGGGTCCCGATCTCCGCTCCCAGACCCGGACCCCTTGCTGCGCCGGCTCTGCAGGCTGGTCCCACGCCTTATCATGCCTGCAGCGGCTGAGCCCTGTCCAGCTGCAGAAGAAATCACAGGAGCAGACAGACGATCAGACTCAGAGGTGCTGGACCCCAAACTGTCCTGAGGAGCAGGAGGGGAGGTGCCGCCTGCTGATAACACCGAGGAGGATGAAGAGGAGGAGGATGATGGAATGGTGGAGCGAGAGAGGGAGAGGCGTTTGCGCTGGTGTTGGAATAGTTGTTTCAAGCCCTGACCAAGAACCCCCATGCTCTCCTTGGCATTTTGGCTCATCTTATTCAAAGAAGGATGTAAAGACTGAGATGAGGCCCTCTTCAACCCTGGGCCTTTTGAACGCTCTGCCCCTCCACTAGCTGCAGGATTTGAACTGGGGCCCATCTTTTCTGGGTCGCCTTGACCGTTTTCCTCCTGCAGCATATAGTCCTGGAATAAATAAACAGCAGGAATATATGGTCTTTTGCCTCACTCCCTATCTGGAAGGCATGCAGATGGACAGGGACAGGGAAAGAATAGAAAATGGCAGGGCAGTAGAATCAGAGATGGAACTGTGATGGAGGATGGGATCAGCTCAGACTCCTTCAGAGGGATGGATCCAAATTAGGAGCATGCATCTTTGACTCAGGAACGCACAGCCTTGATGGTCTAACACACAAAAAGGAGAAAGTTAATGAGACGCTCGAATCCTTGTTTGATTTTTCTTTTCCCAACTTGAGACCAACTTTAAGCAAATAACCTTAACATTTCAACTATAAAAGAGGGGCCACTTCTTTTACAGATATAAAATAATTTAAGAAAACCTGGATTCAAATAGGAAACTGGAACAAACACATAGAGCATAATGTAAAGTTAAGTATATTAAAAAAAGATATTTAAAAAGTGAAAAGCAATTAATTTCAAGACTAATCTGCAAGGTTTAGGGTCAGAGCTGAAATATGTCCCTCTTTTCTGCAAAAAACAAACAAAAAAAAAACAATAAAAATGCTGCTTTTCTAAATATCTGACCCTCTTTTACGACTATTAACCCCAAACCTGGATGCAGAGAAAGTCTGAAAGGGGGTATAGAGGAGAAGAAGTCAAAAAGGGATGAGAATGTTACAAAAACAAACAGAAAAACCCACCTACCATCAGCCCAGCTGTCATCCTTTTATACCTCACTTTGCGTGCCTGAGAGGGATAGAATAAAGAAAGAACATAAGAAAGACATAACAGAACTGTATTCAACAACATTTACATTTTTTTTACAGGAACAACTTCTCAAGATATCTGTGTTTATACATATTAGAATACTACGGCTTGTATGTTTTATTTAGTCTCAGACCAACTTCATAAAAAGCAGAAGGAAAAAGTAGAACATTTGTGCTGAGGAGTCCTTCTCAGGCGAATTTAGAAAAAGGACCATGAAAAGAAGAATAGACGACTGCTGACCATCCATTCAGTATTAGTCAAAGTAGTGATTCCAGATCACCAATTTGCATAAAGTGGCTCCTTTTTCTGTTTCATTATGATAATTTTCAAGCAAATTCCACCTAATTTTAGTCCCACTCTAGAGCAGCGTTTGCTCTAGAAAAAAAAAGTATTGATGATTTTCCAAAAGTGGAACATACAATAACTTATTATAAAATAAAAACTATTCCACTTCTTTGAATCTGAGCATTTAATTCTTATGCATTTTCCATCTCAAATAAAAAATTGATTAATGAAGAATACATTAGTATCTGAAAAATATATATGAAATCTTCTTACTTTTTTAAAACCTTTCATAAAAATATACAGTAATTACAACCATCACTAACCCTGATACTGAGGTTAACTAAAAAACAAAACAAAAAATGATCCTTTCATGACTTTCAATGTGCCCTGCCTTATAAAAGTTGCGTCCTTATTCGAGTTTCCATGGCTAAATTTAAATGCATTTCTCATTTCCCCTTCTTTATGAGCCGCCTCCATAACAAAAGTGAATTATATTGATTTTCCTTTGCACCAGCATCCATAATGAACAAACATTCATGAAGGATAATATTGTAAACACTATCTCGGTCACAGATCAGGGCATCAATGTGTCTCCCAATGACTGGGAGAGTGACAGTGGAGTGTAATTTAATAAGGATTCAATGCTCTGCTGTTGACTCAGATTTGATGAGTCAAGGGGTAAAACCCCAGTTAATCCTGTCCCATAGCTGAAGCTAAACCTGATGTCCTGTCCTGACAGCAGCACCTAACACTACCTCTGAGTCTGTAAATCCCCTCCCTCATCCGCTGCTGATCCCTCTGTTGGATTGGATGCTTTCTTGATTGCCCATGCTTCTGTATACCATCTAAATCCTCTTATAGGGGCTTTTAGATGACAACAGTTTCATTGTCAGACTTGGTGCTCATGTAGAAAAACCTTATTCAGTTTAAGAAAGCCCTGGTGATCCATCTTAACGAACTGGTGATGAAACTAGAAAAACAGCAGATGGGTCTTACATGACAAGTGTGCTTCTCTAAACTAATGAGTCTTTCTTAAGGAATTCCTACAGCCTACCAGGAAGTGACTAATGAAGGCACAGCTGACAACGTCCAATTAACACTTGCTCTGCATCTGAATCTGGATTTAATGTTCAAAAGCACAAGAACACTTGAATAAAACACTTTCAAATAAAGTGAGAGATGCTTTGCAGTCACTTAACGTCAGCACGTCTCTCAGAAATATCACAATCCTGTCGACAGTAAATAACAACTGAACAAATGCCAATCTGGACATGCATCGTCCTCAGTTAACACTCATACAAACACGTCACTGTCCATAACTCAACGTCTCCTTCCATAGTGCTGACAGTTGCACAGCGGTCATCATCTCTGGCTGGTCAAAGGAGAAAATAAACTCAATGTTTGTAGCTCTAGAAGAGCAGACAGCACAGTTTCACTCAGTCCTCAAAACACCACACACAGCCCCCTACTATAATGATAAATACATTAAGTATGGGTACAAAATAATAAATAAATAAATATGCGCCATTCTACCGAATTGGTGCAAATTCCTGCCCTCCCCCCCCCCAAAAAAAAAATGTAAATACAATTTTTAAAAGACTTCCAAGTGTGCAAATTTTCAGTTAAAGCCCAATACAAGATTTGACAAAATAAAAAAGTATAATTAGAACAAAATCTTCAGTTACTCTAGAAACAGTTTAAAAGCTTCATTTCTGGATTGTCTTTTTTTTTATATTTCAATTTAAAAACCTGCTGACTAACTGCAACAATAAAGGAACAAAATTCACTCCATATCAACCCCCAAAACATCAGCAGCACATTTGTGGAGTCGGTTAGACCAGGGATGGGCGGATTTTATATATGTCTCTACTTCAGCACCTGAATAAAATAATGACTTGATTACCAGGCCTTTGAAGAACCTGCATACATGAGGTCTGTTCATTTTTGGCAGCTGCGTCCACCAAAGCAGTGTTTCCCAACCTTTTTTGACTTGTGTACCCCTATGGGCAATTATTTCTTACCATAAGTTCCCCTCCCAGTCAAAAGTATTGTTGATTGTCCAAGAGTGGAACATACAGCAACTGAAATAAAGACTATTTTACTTAATCTTTTAATTTCAGCATTTAATTTTTAAATTTTTTGCTCTCCATCTCAAATAATAAAAGAAAACATAAAAATGTTGCCTAAAAGTTGCTAAGGAATCGTAAAAAATACAAAATAAAATCCTATTATAAACCTGTATTTATAAAACTGGACGTCCTTTCAGTAGCTCCCTTATGATCACATTTAAACTTGATGAAAAACAGCAGATACACCAGAACAGCAGAATTAAAATATATAAGAAAAAGTTACTTTTTGGTTGATATAAGTTGTTTAATTTTTCTGTTGGGTCCTCAGAAAAGAAAAAAAGATCAGAGCACTATTTTATTTAAGTACCTTAGAAATTAAATATTTTAAAGTACTGGTCTACCTGGACTGGGTCCTTCGAAGGCCGTGAAAATAAGGAAGCCAGAAGAGTTTGGATTAGGGCTGGGTACTTTTGCCAAATTCCTGAATCTATTTGATTATGATTCATACAGTTCTAAATCGATTAATTTCGATTTGATCTGTTTTCACAATAATGAAAGTGGTTCAACTGTGTTTCAAAATACTCATGTATTTTATTTTTTCCTGTCAAATTAAACACCAAGTGCAAACTTGTAAATCAAATAGTTTAAACTTGAGATGTGAACAAAACTGTCTCAAAACTGCAAACGCATTGTGAGAAGTGAAAAAGTGAAGCCTCACTCGTGCGAGCAGCCGTGACACAGCAGATGCATGAGCTGCATTATCTTCACTGCACAAACCATATGTGCAGCATTGTCTGTAACAACTACAGGGTGTTTTCTGGTCAGCCCCCATTTGTTAATGTTTTCAGTCAACCTATTGGCTATATTTGCAGCTGTCTGGCTTTGAGTAATCTTGATTGCATCTTTCCTGCTCATTCGAATGTGAACGTCACGCGCGTCACTATAAAACTAATCGATCTCATTCCCTAGACATCGATTTTGCAAAAATTCCATCCAAAACCAAAAAAAAAATTTTTTTTTTACCCAGTCCTAGATTGGATATAAAAAACAAGTCCAGTCTTCTAGGACTGTCGCTGCCCGTCACTCAGTGTACACCTATCAACACCTAGCAACCGTGAAAGTTGACTCACTAACGTTTGTCGGTTGCTACTAACAAATATTTTGCAAATCGATTAATCTGTCAATTATTTTTTTGATTAATTGAATATTAATATGGGAAAAAAAGTCTTTAAAGAAGACTTTTTACAAAAATTAAACCTGCTAAAACTCAAAATTTTCCTGGATAGAACGTATTGACAGACAAAAATGTTTTTTTTTTTTTTTATCTTAACTACAAAATGTCTATATATTTCTTTACAATCTTGGTATAGTTGCTGATCTAAAAGGGCTGCACTGTCAGCTAAAGGCATGATTTAGAGTATCTATACTCCAGTTAACAATTAATTGATTACTTAATTAGTTGACTAATTAAGTTTTGAATTTCAAAAATCGATTAATCACGATAATCCAATTAACTTTTTTCAGCCCTAAATTTAATCTCAACAGGTTGTATTTACTGCAGCAAAATGGAGGTCGGTCTTATCAAATACACATCTCTTGTTTAGGGGTAAAAACACCAGAAGAGAAACAACGGACTGGGGATAAACAAACTGACATAGAGGTCAGTGAGGCTTGTTTTCTGCAACCCTCTACAAACATATGCTGTTGGTATCTGCTGAATATACAGCTACTAAGCTGAAAAAAATGGATACAGCCTAAACAAGCAGGAGCAGTGTTTCCAGAAGAGTCTGCAAGCTGGCGTGGAATAGGCCCGTCTTTGTTTCCTGTGAGCCCCACACAGACCCATCGCTGCCCTGTGTCCTGCGCCTCTTTCACTGACAGATACACATCAATAAAAGCAGAATGAGGCCAGAGAGTTCGGTCAGCTGTTTGTGTTTTAGTGCAGGCACCAGTATGTGTTTGTGAGTGAAGCCCAGAAAAGACAGGAGCATCCACAAAAAACCCCTGACATAATAGCATGGTGTTTGTATGTACCCATTTATGTGTGTCCATGCGTGGCATCTATAACCAGTGGAAACTGGAGTGTATCTCGTTCAGCAGCTGCAGAACAACAGCAGCCAGGAAACAGGAAGAATCGTTATTGTATTAACGTGTGTGTATTTGGGTCTCAGAGGCAGATAATGGTACACTTGTGCCAGCTGTGACAGTGAGGGAGAGGACTTCAGCATACTGCACAGAGTCTGATAAGAGACACAGCTCTTTGTATAAAATGGTGATGAGACAGGGAGACAGAAGCGTTACAAAGGGAGTGAAAGAGGCCAGATGGATCAAAGGGATCCTTCGTTTCACCTGGATGTATCGGGTTCAACCCAGCCACCCAGCGCAGGGTGTGTCTTTAAGGAGGAGTGCCCAAGGCAGTTTGCTGAAATGGTAGGCACATTGTCTAAGAAAACCTACAGGGAGTTTGATGATGCAAACAGTGTGCTCAACTTTCAAGGAACAGAATAAATGAGATAATAAGCAACCATCTGGTTCAACAAGTGCTGATGGGAAATAAAGTTATAAAGCAGGCATCCGCATGTTCCACCCAGCCATTTAGAGACGCTATAACTGCCAAGTAGTCTGGAATGTCTGCATCTCAACATGATTAGTCAGATCCGTACTGGCACAATGGTGTTTTACTCCATATTGTGTCCATTTCTAGTTATAAAATGCGGGGCACACTCTTGACAGGTCGGCAATACTTCAGAGCAACACGACCCTGTAAACACATTCAAACTTAGGGGCAATTCAGACGTACCAATTAATCCAACAGTTAGGTATATCAGTTAATCCTGTGAAGCCAAGCGAGAGCAGAGATGAAGCTGAGTGTGCAGAGAAGTCGAGAGTGCGTCCTTAGAGTCGAGTTGGGTTTTGAGGGAGGGAGTGCAAGTTTTAAACGACGCACATTGCTCTCACTGCACGTTCAGTTCAGTGGCACCAAAATTACGCCATACAGTAGATGTTAGCAAAAGAACACAAGTTTGTCTGAACTGTTTTGGGATTCTGGGAGGAAGCTAGAGTACCCAGAGAGAACACAAGCATGCACGGGGAGAAGCTGCAAGCATGTAGAAAAAGCCAAGAAACACAGGACCTTTTGCTGCAAGGCCACATCGCAACGAACTGCACAGCCATGCATTTTTAATATGTCTAATAAATTACACATTTTGTTTTTATTGTTTTCTTATTATTGTACTTTGAGTTTTACCAAAAAAAATCCATTAAATAATGCTGTTTTTTTAAAATGAAAAGAGCAGATTATTTTCTAAATGAGCAATCCTCAGCTACAGTCCAATCTGAGAAATCCTATTTTCAACTTCTTACTCCATTTTTTTTGCCTGTTTTTTGGCTAGGTGGGGGATGTCTTTTTTTATCTTCTGGACACATTGATCCATATATCTTTGTTAAAGAAGGATTTTAAATTAAAATCTAATGTGGGGAAATTTCAAACAGAAATACAAAAAAAGAAAAAAAAAAAAACTTTTGCACTGGGAATATTTACAGAGGTACATGTAATAGTAGGTGTGATGCAACCATGAGTCATTTTAGCCTACCAAACCTAGAACAAAACTGAACGTAGGAACTGTTAATATTGATTTGCTGCGGCTGTTAATGTCTGTAAATATCATCCAATATCTGGGATGTGGGTGTGTGACAGTGCAGCATATTGAATTAATCTAAAAAGGTCTGGATGTGAGAAATGGTCAGATTGCAGGTCTACTGTGCTATAAGAAAAGGCTTTGTGTTTATTGGAAAGGTCTTGTTTATAGAAAGCTGTATCCTTCTTCAACTCCGTAGCAGGTGATCTATTGAATAATTCAGTAGTTTCAAGGCATCAGTTCAGCAAACCACAGCGACGGCAACAACAACACAAACCAAGCGTGTCCAACTTCTAAAGCTACTGAGGGTCTTGTTCTCTCAGCTACTAACAAATTGTGGTTTTATCAGTGATTAAATTGGGTTAGGTTTTAGAGGTTCCCCATTTAATGGCCTGATTGGTGTTTAACAGCAGTGATCCAGCTCATATTCCAACAGGTCTGACAGAACGTTGTGAGCTGTCAACAGGCATGAAAGTTCCAACATACCTGCTGAATGAATCTCATACAGAACCACAAACTCAATTAAGGGCACCGCATTGGGTAATCTGTGTCATGATCTATTGCGACTTGGCACAACAGAAGGGGGAAGCCTAACAGGTCATCAGACCAGAAAGCATTGCGCGTCCAGCAGGTGAGAAGGACTTCATGCGTTCAACCAGAAACATTTGCATGTGGGTCACTGACGTAGGATGCAAACTACTGTGTCACAGAGCATCATTTCCTCTTTTAAGAAATGCAATTCATTTACGTTGCAATAATATGTTAAATAAAATGGCCCCAGTCTTATCACAGTTTGAATACAGCTTAAATTAATTGTATTAGTTTGCTAATAACTCTAACCTCCAAGGGTCAAACGTGTCAAAAGTATTAATATTTATTACTCAAGTAGAAGTAGAAATCCTACTGTTTAAAATCCTTTTGTAGAAGTTAAGAGTATCAACTTAAGCTTTTAACTTAAGTTGTAAAAGTTTCCATTTATAAGCTATTTAAAGTACAAAAGTAAAAGTAATACAAGGAAAAAAATTATAAGGACAGATGCTTTACTGCACTAGCCTATTAAAGGAACATTTTTCTACAATTCTGGACGATAATTTCCTTATACTTCTTACTTTTATAACTAATGGTAAAAGTGTAACATTTTACTTTGCATGATCTTGAAAAACTATTTATTTTGGTATGTAGCAAACAACAAGTTGATTCGGTACCAGGTCCAACCACAAAGAAAGTAAATGTCAGGGTAAAACCAATTATTTTGATGGATTTTATTCTTTTAAATACCAACAGGGCATGACAAGAATTCACTCAAATGAAACAAATCGAACAGTCTATTTTTAACACATAAGGAGTAGAAAATAGAGATAAATGTAAGTTGTAGAAGTAAAACGTTGTCTAAAGAATTATTACTCCAGTTAAGTATAGATAGCAAACATTTCTACTTAAATAAAGTAACCAAGTATTTATATTTTGCTACTTAAAACCTCTGCAGGTGGTAAAATTAGCTGTTATAGCAGCTTAAAGATCAAACACCTTGGTTTGCATTTTTCAAAGGGCTTTCATAAAAAATAAAGACTAAAAAAAGGGATTATGTTTTTTTAAAGATCTTCATAAAACAAAAACAAAAAAATCTATAGACCAGAGATATGTCCTTTGTCAAAGATAAAATGATAGCACAAGCAACACTATATAGAAAGTTTACTTAATTTGAAGTTACAAAATTATTTCAATAACCAGGACATTCAGAATATATGAGAACCCATCTAGCAAGTATGGTTGAGTGAAAACATTTTCAGCACTCTGTAAAACAAATGAAAAAGTGTAACCTTCAGGAGGTATGGTACATAAAATAATTAGAAATCAGTTGCAAATGTCAGGAATTATAAATATATGTGCCATCTGATAACCTAAAGCGGTCAAACTTCTGTTCACCTGCAGTGGTTTCTGTATAAATGTTAGAAGAGGAGCAGTATCACCAGTCCATCTTTTTCTATATAACATTTATAAGCATTTTAACAAATATTTAGGAAAACTAGAAGTAGGGTTGGTAATTGATAAGATTTTCTTGATTCCGATTCCCTTATCGATTCTGTGAAACGATTTGATTTCTTAACGATCCTGTTAACAATGAACTTAGTAAGTGCACGATGACATTCGTCTACCTTCACCTGGGACATTCTATTTCTGCCTGCCTCTGCGAAAACAGAAGGCAGTGAACGTGAGCTGACAGCCTCTGAGCCAGCCAGGCTACCTGTCTCGTCAGTCATCTAAATCTAATGGAGAAGGCATTCGTTTAATGAAAAAGTATTACTGTACAATTTTGGGAAATAAACTTATCTGCCCCCGATTTAAATAAACGGGCGTCACCTTTCTCTTGCTCCCTGAACTGCGGAGCAACTTCATAGCATGATGAATAACCCCAAAAGGAGATAAGAATTGGTTTATTTCCAGAAATGTCATATGATTTACCAGGAACTACATTAAGCACAACCAGTGATATAAAACTAGCTACTTACCACCAGAGTTGCCTTCCATGCTGGTCGTAACTTTAGCTTCTGTCCGGAAGCATCAAAAACATGGCATTCGTTAAAATGTATGCCATGTTGTTTGCACAGTTGTTTCTACATGTTGGATGCATTTCCTCCCGCGAATGTAATTCCCACTTTGCAAAGATTGCAAAGCGCCTTGTTGCCATCTTTCTCTTCCTTAAAATGAAGCCAAACTTTCGATTGCTTTACCCGATGGGACACAATTTTTTTTGTTGTGCTTTTCTAGACCATCGTACTTGCTTACTGAATGCAGTGTGCGTAACTTGCCTAAAAAATGGTACGCAAGTCATGCTGCCCAGCACTAGGCTCTGGTGCTGCCTGGAACCATTAAGAGAATCGTTAAGCGAGCTGGCAAACGGTGCCATGGAATTGGAACACATGGAACCGGTTCTGAACAGGAATCGATTTTTGATTCCCATCCCTAACTAGAAGTGATGTAAAAAATAAATAACAGCCTTGCAGAATCTCAATTCAAAGTCGATGCCGCCAAAGATGAACAGTATCACTTGTTCTTCTGAAAAGCTTGATTCACCACTATTATTTCGACCCTCAACTTTATGTCCTTGCTCTTTTTCCTCTTTATCTTAGCAGAAGCTGGGCTGTTATCTTTATTAAACTGTCAACCCCTCCTGAAGTGGACATCAGGCTACCGCTACTAGTGACTTCCAGTTATAGATGACACACTTGGCCCCGTCTATTAGTGACCGTCACCTCCACTAGAGAGATATTGGCTGAATTAAATAGTGTTTCTGTTTTCCTTTAGTGTTTATGCTTTGCTCAGACCTTCAGTCTGTAGTGGTAGAAGGGTGTTTGAAACAGAACCTGGTTCTGCTGATGGTTTCTTTCCGCTGAAATGGAAATTTCCCTCTCCACCATCGCTACATGCATGGTCACTACAAGGGATTTCTGAAGCAACGGTCCATTGTCGCTTCATGCTCATCCAGGATAAATTTATTCAAGTCAATGATTCGATGCAATCTGTTGGGTTTTCTTAGACAGAACACTTCTTACCAAATTTTCTCTATGATTTGATTGGATAGATTTGATTAAATGCCTTGAGGGCACTTGTTTGTCAACTCATGTTATATAAGTGGACCAAAATGAACTGCGTTGAATTAACTATCCAAAAACTTAAGAAAGCGGCTTTGAAGTGCAAACTCCTGTGTTGCTGAGCTTCCTCTGCCTGTTTTCGGTTTGGAGGGATCAGAGGGAGGCCAGCAGCTTGTTGCCATGAGAAACCACAGCCTTTTTGAAGGAATTTCACCTTCTCTCTAATAGTGTGGGAGTTAGTTACACAGGAGAGAAAAAATAAACTAAAACGGCAAATACACACAGAAAAAATTAAGCATTCCTTGTTCTTACAATTCTGAGGTTAAGGTTAGGACGTAAACAAAAATTACTTACTTTTTCTTCTTATGCATTTTATTTAATCGTTACGTTAAAGAAATAATTTTGCAAAAGAAAGATGGCAAACTGACCCTGTGTAATCTTATTTACAAATATTAACAAATGCAGAGTATCAAAATAAATTTTCGGATGTAGGTAAGATAAGTAGCAACCAATGCTGCTTATAAAATAATATTTTTTTCCAGAATATTCAGGGTTTTCTTTTTGTTTTTAAGAAAATCACTTCAAAGATAATGCAATAATGTCCCTTGCCTTTTTATGCACCTCTGAGATGATTTTTAACAATCTCATTATTTACCTCAAAATGTTCCTAATTTAGGAGTGTTTTTTACAGCATTAAAATACCAGCTAAGTCTTCAGGCAGAACCACAACATACATAAGAAATCCACTACATTTCTGGAATCAATGAAACCTTTGTAGGACCTTTCAAAAATAATACTTGAATGCACCTCTTCATTTGAAATATTTTCAAGGGCAAGGTTAACATTAAAGTGCGTCTTGCTTAACATCTTAGAAGATCAATATGACTTTATTCTGACTTGTTTGAGCCCACATACCAACAACACATCACTAAGGGAGATGCATATCTGCTTAAATATTGCAGTGACATAGAAAATGAATCAAGGCTAAGGAATGAAAAGCCAATATGTCGTCCTGTAACACCAGGTTAACTCATGAGTATGCCTTCCTTTATTTTATATAGCTTTCAAAAGTAGATCAAGGAAGTTTTGTCTGGATCTGTTTGCACAGTGCACTGCACCAAACCCTCTAGAGATTCTTTTTTTCTACATTTTGAAATTGTTTGCATTGTTATGTTAGAGGTTTTTCTGCTACTCAGTAGTGCCTGTGGTCAGATTAATGTGGATTTTTGGCATAAATCTCATTCGTGAACTCAATGTTCAGTCATACATAGAAAATATCAAAGACATCTAAATTTTAGACATTTGTCACAAGAGGGGCTGCTCAGTGGCGCAGTGGGTAGCACTGGTGCCTTGCAGCAAGAAGGTTCTGGGGTCTTTCTGCATGGAGTTTGCATCTTCTCTCTGAGCATGCATGGGTTCTCTCCGGGTACTCTGGCTTCCTCCCACGGTCCAAAAACATGACTGTTAGGTTTATTGGCTTCTCTGATGGGCTGGCGACCTGTCCAGACTCGCGACTTGGGATTAAGCTGCTGTCACAAGACTTGCTTACTGAAGTTGATCTTTCAGTGGCTGATTTGAAAATAGACTCCTCTGTATAGCAAAGTATTCTGCAGTCAAACATGACACAATGAGAGTAAAATTGAAGCCAGAATAAATCTGGCTCATAAAACCGGACATATATCTAAAGTGTAGGGCTGCAACAACGAATCGATAAAATCGATAAAAATCGACTTTTAAAAGCGTTGGCAACGAATTTCATCATCGATTAGTTGTGTCGCGCGATTAATGCGTCATCCGCTGCCGCCATTATCACTGCCACTTGACTGAAGGGGAAGAAAAAAAAAAGATACGGCAGAGCGAGTCAGCGCCGCAGGTGCGCAGTGTTTCCAACTCAGCGACTTAGTCGCTATATTTAGCGACTTTTCAGACCCCTCCAGCGACTATTTTTTTTTAAAAAGTGACTAGCGACAAATCTGGCGACTTTTTACGGTGTCATTGGCGGCTTTTGGAGACTCTTACGTGAAAGCATGTATCGATCCTACTCTTGTCCTCCAGCGGCAGCTGCTGCCGTGGGGCGCCACCCCTCTCCCAACCCCGTTCTCCCGCAGGAATCTCTCTCAGCGCTGCAATCAGAGCCGCAGGATGTACTTGGAGAAGCATCCCGCTGCAGCCTGTTTCAGCGTCCAGACTGCAAATGAAGCGCGCTGTGCCGGGATTGACGGTGCAAATTGATCACAATAATTAAAATAGCCTTTATAAATAAATTATCTTGCAAATTATGAGGGCAAGGCTTTTGAAGTTTAAATCTTCTGGCAAAGATAAAGTAAAGAAGATCCTGCAATTTATGGAAGTAAAGTATAAAATCCAGCAAGATCAGTAATATGTCAATTAATTATATTCCACATTCCCATGTAAATATCTGTCTTTGGAGGATGTGTTTTTTAGCACCCCTAGTTCTCTCATTTTTATTCCAAATACAATTTATAATTTGAATCACAGGGCTATTTTTATCTCTATGGTTCAGTATTTTCTCAAGTAGCAACTTTAACTGCTATACTTTCCTGTCTTAAAAGGCAGAACTCTTCTAGTAAAAAAAAACAAACTCATTTGTTGAAATGGGGGGGCCTATTGTTTGAACCCCTTAGGGGCTTTAGAAAACAAAAATGCCTTTTTTTGCGCTTTATGAAACAAAGTACCCTATATTTTGTGGATGTACAGCTACATTTCTCATGTAAGTTTGCGTAGTTTTAACACAAACATTTATTTTTCATATTGCACCAGTACAGTTAATGAGCAACATGTACTTGCGTGCTTGTTTGTTCTGTCTAAAATGTTTATTTTGGAAAAAAATATTAATATTATAAAATATAATATATATATATATATATATATATATATTAAATAAAATAAAAATATTTTTTGTCCGATTCATCGATTAATCGATAAAATAATCGGCCGATTCATCGATTTTTAAAATAATCGTTAGTTGCAGCCCTACTAAAGTGCTACACAGAATCTACAATGGAATTGCCACAAAGAAAAGAATCAAAGGGCTGCAGCGCTCCAGTTAGGTGCCAAATGGTGCAAATCGATAAGGACACATGGCGTCACCATGATACATGCTGGCTGGATAGTGCTGGCAGTGAGGAAGGAGGTAGGAAGAGAAAGCAGGATGCTTCCTATAGATAGTTGATTTCACATAGAGACAACCTGATGTTTCTATTAGGGCTGCAACTAACGATTATTTTGCAAATCGATTATTTTTTCATTAATCAACTAATAATCAGATACCGGTAGCCAAAGGTTCCTTACAACAGACTTTTTGCTAAATTAAACCAGGTGAAATTAAAACTTTTCCACTTGTGGAGTTCTGGATAGAGCATATTGATAGACGGAAATGATTTTGATGTTGATATATTTTCTTTTACCATTTTTGTATAATTGCTGTTGCCCTGTCAGCTAAAGGTATGTTTTAAAATCTATTCTCCAGTTAACAATTAATCCATTACGAAAGTAGTTATTTTTTTTCAATAATCAATTAATCACAATTAATGCCAAAATTGTTTCAGCCCTAGTTTCTATCCATTGCATAGCTGTACGTTGGCCAACAATCCTTTGCTTAACAGGCCGTATGGGGACACAAACCTCATTTAACCTGTGTGACATTTACTGTACAGATGTATTTTTCTTCATAGACTGTCCAGGGTTGTTTTCTTAGTGCATGTTTTAAAGCTGTGATTCTGCAACTAGAGTCATGGTAAAAGGAAAGTTCATCCTCTTTCAGGCAGTTTCAGGAGGTTTTGTGTATCAGAGTAAAAGAAAAGGTCAGCAGATCTTCATCAGATTAAAATACTATTTGATTATAACCGCAAGTCTCAAACACTTCCAACATAAGAACTAAATATATTAGCGTACCAAGGAAAGCAACGGTTGCTGCACATCAGTCATAAAAACAAAATCCCTTGAAAGTAATGATCTCATGAGTATATATATTAAAACTGAGCCATTGAGCGTCAGTAACTTCCTCTTTCAGTGACTGCAAGGTGTCCAAGCTGAACAAAGCAAAGCCGCTGATAAAGATTCAATAAACTGATTGAACCTTAATGAACGTTAGCACCTCATTACAATTTTGCCAAGCGTTTGCAGGTAATATTGCGATTATATTAATCTTCTAAAGCGTTGGGGAGTTTTAAATACCTCATGATGACAAATCTGGAACCATTAGTTGATTATTCAGGCAGTCAATCAACAAATAAAATAAAATCAATATCAGGGGTGCAGGATATATTGGCATTAAAATTCTTACCAGCTGAGGTTAGTGAATATTTAACAATTCCATATAAGTCCTATAAGTAAAAGTAAGTTAATATTAACAGCTGATGTTCCTTTCCTTCTTGGTGCCCATTCCTGAAAGGGAGGGGGTCGGCCATTGTGACAGAGATGCAGCAGGATAGTAGCAAGTTTAACTGGAAACAGAGAATCAATGATGGCTAATATTGTTGTGTTGAATTTTTTCCATTGTTGAAACTATGGAAAATATAAAGGATATCAGTTATTACCTTAAATGGCTCCAATAACTTTATTAATTAATATCTGGTATTGATACCAGCCCAAATGTTTATAGTGGCAAATCCATAACATGCAACATCCTTAAAGGGTAATTATTATTTTTGGTCTTTTAGAGACAGTTTTTTTAATAATGCAACTATAAATTAGATCGGTTTAAATGTTATTCCTCAACACCTGGCTTAAAAAAAAAAAAATTCTGGATAAATATTATATAATAATAAATAGAGAGATTATATAAGTGTCATGCCTGGGATTACATATGCTTTGGCTTACATTTTTTGTGTTTTATTATGCATCAAATATTTAAGCATGAACCACAGACATGCCTGTTCAGCATGAACTATTGTCAACAGGGTTGGCATTTACTCACTTAAAGGAAAAGATGGCAGCACGTGTTGCTTCACTGGGACTCTGCACCTGAATTTAGGGTCATCTATTCTGGTTTAAACCAGGGCTGCAACTAATGAATATTTTGCAAATAAATTAATCTATTGATTATTTTTTTGATAAATAGCCAAAGGTTCCTTAAAGAAGACTTTTTTACGAAATTAAACCAGGTGAAACTAAAAACTTTCCCCTTTAGGAGTTCTGGACAGAGCATATTGACTGATGCAAAAGGTTTTTTTTATCTTCAATGCAAAATGTTTACATATTTGTTTTACAGTTTTGGTGTAATTACTGCTGTAGTGGGTTGCTCTGTAGGTTAAAGGCATGTTTTAGAGTCTCCATTTTTCAGTTAATGATTAATCGATTAGTGAATTAGTTGACGATTATTTCAATAATCAATTAACCACAATTAATTCTTTCAGCGCTAGTTTAAACTGTGCTCATCATGCTTCAGATCAGAAAATCAGTTTGCATGATGTTTCTAGCAATAAGCAAACACTGAGTGAACGCCATGACGACAACCGCTGGTGATTCCTCACAACTGTGTTTCCTACTGTCTGACTAAGATAAACCGGGGTCTACTTAGATCATATTATGCAGCAGTCTGACAAAAAAGACAGACAGAAGGAAAGACACAGTGGCTAAGTAAAACAGATCAGCTTTGGAAAAAAATTTATGGAGCCATAAAATACACAAACAAACAACAAGTTCAGTTTTGTATTTTGATTGGATTGGATCAAAGCTTGTAGAGTTAGAAACAGACGGCATGTTTTGGCCATTAGAAAAAGTGCTGAACGCCACTCAGTTTTCCATCAAGTCGAATCTATGAATTAAGATCCTTCTAATAAGATGCTAGAGAGAGCAAAAGAGTGGCCATGTTCTTTTTCTCTATGGCGCAAAGAGTAAACATGATTTCACACCCACACAGCTGGGTCAGCTGGCTGAAAAGATAAAGCATTTTTCTCCTCATTACTAGAAAGATAAATGTGGCTATTTAGTGATATTTTCTGTCACAACCAATATACACATATAAACAGTTATATTGTGAAAACTATAGAAGCACAGTCCTTCAAACTTATGGTAAAACTGTAGTTAGGAAGTTTTGATTAGCAGCCATAATGGAGCTATAGCATGAGCTGGTGCCGTCTCTTCCCCACCTGTTTCTGTGCACTGCTGTGCAGATGGCTAAAGTATGTAAATAGGAATAGCAGAAAGTCGAAATATAATTTGCAAAAAGCATAAAACATAAGTTTAGTGTTAAAAGTGGCTGTTTTATATTGTTGCATATAACAAAACAATACATCTTAAATACAACATCAAAATTTTAAAAATGTTGTACTGATTTAGTAGAATTAGGAATATTTCTTATTATTCTCTTGTAAATTATTATTATTTTTTAAATAGTTAAGTCAATACTATGAAAGCTTGGCATTTTCATTCAAACGTATTAAAAAGCTGAATTTAAAACTTGTTCAGGTGAAGTTATAGAGTTTATGCAGCATCAATCTAAAATCATATGGAAATAGGGTCTTTTCTACTCTTGTTAAACTATTATAAACAAAATAAACAAGATGTTCCTAATGTGAAAACATTAATAGCAAAGTCATTACATAACTGATTGTCACACAGCTAGTTTAAATATATTTTTTTCTGATTTGTGGTCAGAATTGTTATGAGAAACCGGGTTTACTTATCGAACCAATATTTCAGCAGGCCTGATTACATTAAAGCACTCTTTTTTTAATACTGCAGCTGAATCTTGTAAAATCAAATCTTCAAGATTCATTACCACCACTGATATCAACATGGGTTTTAGTAAGCTGATCTCATATCTAATAGTGAAGCAACTACCATCTTTAGAAGCCACAGTTTGATCTTGTATGCGTCATGCTCACAACCACTAACACAAAGAAGAAAAACACATTATGCCTTTACAAAGACGCTCATTTCTGAGCCCAGACCCAAGGAGGGATGGAACAACATGAGCGCAGCAGGAACAGGAGGAGGAGGAGGAGGAGGAGGAGGAGGAGGAGCATCATCATGGTGGTCTGACCATCCAAGTGAGACATGAATAGCTGTGCTGTGTTAGCAGTGCCCTGAAGGGGCAGTGAAGCTCTCTGTCACTTAGAAAAAAAAAAAAAAAACAGATACGGGAAAGCATGGTGTCATGCCAGTCTCTTCTAGGGTCAGAAATTAGTTAATTGGCAGGGATGCAAACAGTTATCAGAATGTAGGAGTGGAGTGAGGGGGTAAAAACCAACCTTCAGCCCATTATTATGCAGCAGGAGTGGGGATCAGTCATTCTAGAGTAGATGACAAGCTCCCTCATTTGAGGAATCTGCCTTCAACCACCAGCATGAAATGAAATGTGTAATCCTCCACATCTGCCTTCCTAACTGCTTGTCTGTTCTTAGTCTGCATCTCTGTTTCCTTGACAATGATAATGAAAAGCTAAAGAAAAAATGAAATAGCCTTCAGATACAGCAAGGCCGCTGGCTCACCAGATGGCAAAAAATGTTAAAACAGGAACATTTGTAGAAGTTTGAATAATAAAAAAATAGAAGAACATCAATAATAACTAAATTATATATATTTATTTATTTTTTTATAAAGAAATAGAACTAAAAAAGATAGGTTTCAGTTACACTAAAGTACTTTCTGTTCTATACAGATACATTTTTAGGAAATGGAACTTAGTGTGTTTAGGGGAAGCATTTCAGCAAAAATAAAAGTAGCTTAAACCCTTAAAAATATCACCCCGGGTCCTGCCAAGCGTGTCATAGCCCGCAGCTTCTCAGTCCCGTTAGTATCATTGCACAGAGCAGCTAATACGGTAAATTATCAACGCCGATACTCTGCTACCTCTGCCTGTCAAAGGCTCAACAAGCATCACAAACACATAAAACTTGGCAGGAAAAAAGACTGACCTAAAATAATAGAAAAACACGAGAGGGAACATTTTGCAAACACTTACCATGAATGATACAAACTGTTGGAGCTGACAGATCTGACCGAGCTGCACCCCTTCAAAAGCTGTACACACCATGGAGAGCCCTCCCTCCCTTCCTATAAACATATGTCTGACGTCATTGCGTAAAACGTAACCAAAGATGTTGTGTTAAGGAGGATGCCTCACTGAACAATTTTAAAGTTGCGAACAGAATTGGTGCTTGTCACGGTTCGTGACGAATCTCATTTAATACAATCGAGAGGGAATACATTCTAATAATTGTTTTGATTTATTTTGTAAATGGTATATGGCTTATGATTACATGTCGACGTAATGAAAATTAATTAGTCGATGCTCTGCTAAGTTTTTAAGAATCCCAGGGGCAGGGGCGGAGCTAGATGGGGGGCCAGGGGTGGCCATGGCCACCCTTAGCCAATTATTAGACACCCCTACCATTTTTTTCCCCCTCTAATACAGATGGTGGCAACAGTAATACTCTCAAGTGGAATATCTAAAACATTTATGTTTTTCATATATTAACAATTACTTGACAACAAAAACACTGTGGTTAATTATGAACATTAATATACTAACATTACAGATGATAAGTACAGAATTCAAGCTATTTTTTAAAACTTTATTTTTTGTGTTATATGAGGTAAAGAAAAAATTATGTGTCTCTGCAAGTCATCTAAGAGTCTTCAGTGAAATCATAGATACTGTAAATGACTATTTTAATAAAAGTCTATTAAATTATCGATTTATGTAGATGTTAGTACTTGTAAATATCAATTTTATGCAGAATGATTATTGATAAAAGCAGGTATAGGTAAGTAATGACAATGGAAAAGATGTTCACCCAAAACTCAAACCTCAAAGAATTGTATCCACTAAACCTTTTATCTAGAAAGCACAGATGTGCGTACATCGGCGTCGCCAGACCCCATTTACTGGGGCACGTGCCCCAGTATAAATGAGCTGTGCCCCAGTATAAATCT
>NW_015151159.1:242143-243659 GCF_000732505.1 Cyprinodon variegatus | reverse complement strand
CAGATATCCCGCACAATCACAATCCACAGCTGGAGTTGTAAAAGGTCATTCAGTGTGTTGAGAAGGCTCCACACTTCGCTGAGGTGCACAATGGGACAAGACAGGCTCCATCATCTTGCTATTTTATCAGTTGAAAAGGAAGAACTTTCTAAGCTGAGTCACAGTCAAGTGATTGACCGCTTTGCAAAAATGAAAAATAGGAGGTACACTTTAATGCTCAAAAAATAAAAGAAAACTCAGTTCGGGTTGAGTTAAACTTTCCCCTGAACTAAAACTCTGAAACCTAGGAATTAATGATTACTTCAGGATGTGTATAAGGAAACATTTTATTTTTAAAGTTGGTAATGTCTTATTTTTTATAGCTGCAATGTTGAAATTGTTCATGTTTGTTAAAACAAATATGCTCTTACACTCATTAATATCTCAACTGGTAATTTTGGTAGGAATTTATCAGGGTGGGGCAGTGTGCTTGTCTGTATTTGTGTATGGCAGGAGGGGCATATGCGGTAGGGGGCCCGTGCCCCAGTAAAGCTTTGCGCCTAGCAACGCCCCTGTGTGTGTATTTGTCAGCAAAGGTTGTAGAAAAGTATAGTTAGTCTTTATTTAGAAAATATGGATGTTGTGCCCATTAATTTTCCTGTTGTAGACTGACCCTGATGTTCTGGTGCCTATCAACTTTTATCCCCCGTTCAGTTTACATTGGTTATTGCCTGGCCACCCTTAGAAAATTTTTCCGTCTACGCCCCTGCCCTGAGGGCTAGAGTAACAACTATCTTCTTCAAATTTTAGCAACAGTTTTTTTTTAAACAATAATAAAAAAAAAGAAATGAACTAAGCAGTGAAAACTAAGAGCTGTATTTTTTATTTCATTTGTTTCTGTTTTAATTTTTATTATTTTATTAATCTCAAAAGGGCTCCAGATGTTAAATTTTAAGTTAAGAAAATCACACATTATACTGCTCGTAATTTAACAACTCTACAGCAATAAACGTACCCCTTATGCATCATGATTCTGGATAATGTATGATAAAAATATTTTAAAATTTCCTCTTAGTTATAGTCCATGTATTAGCTGAAATACATTTTTTCACTGCAATAGAGTATTTTTTGTATTTTCATGGTTTTTGTATGAGGGTGGTTGGGTGGTATGTGGTCGCTCATCTTTCTAATTATTTTCTTAACAAATTTCTAAATTATGTTGGCAGGTTGTCTCTTTCCAGGTTGAAGTTAGGGTGACTTTTAACCTCAACAGACCTGTTTTACTGTTACTTTTGTTTAGTTGGACAGCTATGCACTGCTCTACCTCCTTTGAATAATGTAGAAATAGCTCATACCAGAAATAGACAATATTAAAAAAAAAAAGAAGTCACTGCCCCGAGTGCCCCAATGACCACGGGTACCACTGATGCCTTCACCTTCCAGGTTTTCACCAGCTCTTCTCCGAGCCCCTGGTATTTCTCTAGTTTTTCATGTTCTTTTTTCCTGATGTTGCAGTCACTTGGTATTGCTATGTCAA
>NW_015151159.1:221393-241010 GCF_000732505.1 Cyprinodon variegatus | reverse complement strand
ATATATATATATATATATATATATATATTTATATATACAGATGTAGAAACCCACTGTTGCTAATTCCATACTATGCAACCTGTATTCCAAGAGGTGGGGATTTACACAGAGAGGATAACAAGAAAATAAAATTGGCATAGTGGAAACATTATTTCTGGTTACCGGTCAGCACATTTTATGGATATATTACAGTTACTCCTGCATTTAATATCCAAATAATAATCCATCCATATGTTTTTATTATACATATGTGTTGAGGGTGTGAGTTGCAAATGTATTAAGTGAGGCAGGGTGAAGTAAAAGAGAGTGTTGTTGTGCAGTATATGAACAAAAAGAAGTTCTCTTGGTGGCAAAATGGCAAACGCCAAGGTTGAAAAGTGTTGCTGGTAGTGACGGAGCCGCTCCAGAGTTCCAGGAGGGAAGTGGAGCAACGACAGGCAGCAGCCACAGAACGCAGAGGAGCAGAAGAATCCATAGGGATAATCCAAGGCAGAGTCGAACAGGTTTCCAGACCAAAAGAACAAATCCAACCCCGAGTCAGAAGACAGGTCCAAGGTGGTTAAGAGGCAGAATCCAGGTAACAGTCCAGAAACAGACCAGGCACACAGAGCAGAACAGGGACAACCAAAACTCAGAAATCCAGGGGCAGAAACTAGGCAGCATCAGATAATAAGAAACTCACAAGAAGGCTAGAAACTATCATACTTGGCCTGAATAATCTGCAACAAGTAGCTTAAATAGAGGCAAGAACAGGTGAATCTGATGAGTGACAACTTGTTATGGTTAAATGATAATAACTCCCCAAGACACAGACGGAGAATTTTCGCTCTCTGAAATGTCTGTGGTCAACTCTGCTGGGACCTCTCTGACCCCTACCGTTATTATCTGCATCAAATGAGTAACAGGAGGGTTTACACATGACAAAGCATGACAGTTCCTTGTGTATTTTTACAATGAGCCCTGGGCGGAGCAAAGCAGATGTGAGGAAAGAGCCAAATCCAACCATAGGTGCCAAGATCATGACAAAAGTGGAGTAGATTATTGGCTTTAAAAGACTCTTGATTTGTCATAAATAAATAGTCTTCAAAACTTCTTAGACAACAAAGTAGTTCTTGACACTTCACCTATCTAATTGGTTCATCAAGTCTGAGCCTACTTTAAAAAGTACTCTGAGAGTTTTTTTGAAAGTAGCAGAGCTCCATTGAGAGGCTAAGGTGACTACATGCTAGATGAGTGGTTGGAGTGTTGCTTCCCACCTAGCCACAGCTTGATGACAGGCAAACCACATCATATTCATTCATCCCAACCACATAATGCAATTTTCTGCTACATATTTGTAGAGGCTGAAAGTAAGCTATATAGCACTTTATTATATCTGGTTGATAACTGCATGTCCCTGAATATAAAATATGTTATATAAAGGGGTGCTTTAGATGAACAATAAGTGTTTCATTTTTCACAACCTTGGCTTGCTGCTTGAAGAGGTATACAAGAGACATGGGAGCAGGAGATTATACAAGTTTTTCTCCACTTAACCATTCAAGGTGTACACTTAGTCACAAAGTAACATAATGAGAACAACCCATTCTTAGTCTCCAATAGCTGATCAGCTAAGCCTTCTAAACTTTTTTTTTCAGTTTGTCATTACATTGTCACAAGTACAGAGAAACAAGATTCACTCTCTGTTTTGGCTGCCATTGTGTGGCGTCCCGGGAGAAATCAGGGGTTAAGGGTCTTGCTCAGGAACTCAGAGTGGAGGCTGTGGGGATCGAACAGGGTACTTTGAACTTTCTCGGAGCACAAGTGCACTGCTCCAACCTACTGGGCCAACACCAGCCCATCACTCACATCCCGCTTAGGTGGCAAATAGTATGATAGAATTACAACTTGGTGTAATAAGTGTGAGGTTTCTGTCTAGACCGATGTTGTAACCATGGAAACATGAGTTAAATCTTAGTGCTGGGAACATTTCTTGTAGTCTTCTCTTCCAAAAATATCAATAGGTGTCCTAATCATAAAAAAGCATAATTTAAAAACTGATACAATACATCTTTACAGAATTTAGTTTTTCAATTTTGCACTAATTTCATTGGAAAATAATTTCTTTGTAATTGCAATTTTTTTAATGGTTTGTCTATTCAATCTACATGATGTAATTTATGGACTTATTCTATTTGTGTCCACTAGGTGGTATTATTGACTCAAAGATGTAAACTAGATGAGAGCCAAACCTTGTATGTTTGTGTGTGTGTATACCTGTCTAGTACTCAGAGTGAGGACCATTTTTCCAATTTCACCATCAAATTGAGTACCAGTTGTTGCAAAGTGACGACATTTTGCAGGTCCTCACATGCTATTTTGCTAATGGTTAGGTTTAGGGCTAAGGTGCCAATTGGTTAGGGTTAGGGTGAGGTATGCATTGGTAATGGTTAGGTTTAGGGTTAGTTTTAGGGTTAGGGCATAGAAAGGGTTGGAAATTACTGAAAATCAATGGAGATAAATAGGAGTCACTATGATGGCACAACGAGTATGTGCGTGTGTGTGTAACTTTTTTTTTTTTTTGGTGTTGTTTCATGTTCGGGACAATTTTCAAAGAGTATGCAACATTTTGGGGACTTAGAAGTTCTTGTGGGGACTAAGGACTAATCCTGATGAGGAAATGTTATTTTCTTTGGTCGGGGTTAGGTTTAAGACTAAGGTGTGATTGAGTTTAGAAAAAAAATTAGGGATAGATCTTAAATTGGTAATGGTTAAGGCTGGGCCATAGCAAAGAGTGGGAAATTAATGGATGTAAATGGAAAGTCCCCACAAGGATGGTGTTTGTGTTTGTGTTTGAGTTCTCGCCTTTAATACATTGTGGGGCCCATTTCTGAAAAGAGAATATGTTCAACTGCCCTTTCTGGGACTCAATGCCTGGACCATAGAAGGTGAAACGCTGCTTTTGGGAGAGGGATCATGTTTAGGACTAAAGTGCGAATTTAGTTTAGGTCGGGGTTATAACGGGTTAGGTGAGATAAAATGTTTTATCTCTATATGTAGAGATAAAACTGGTTTTATTTTAGGTAAAAGTCACAGTATAAAACATTAGACTAAACAACAAAATGCATGTCTTTATCAAGTTTTATATCTGCATATTTATTCATACCCCAACATCAACTGCTGTAAAAAGTTAATGTAAAAAGACCCATGTCCAAAGAAAGATGAACATGTTCATGTCACATTAATCTTTTCACTTCATTTGACTTTCAAACATTAAAAGCTGTTGAATCCCTGATGTATGTGAGGTATTTCAGTAGTGTTTTCAGAGGTTTGATTAAACCATATTAGAGTGTCATCAGCATTAAAATGGAAAAAGAGACCATGCCTCTTAAAGATTTTCCCATGTGGAAGGAGGTAAATTGGAAACAGAAAAGGATTGAGAATTGGGCTCTTTTTTCTTGTTTAACGATGAGATAAAAAAACAGAACAGTGGACCTTAGATTTGTCTGGGTAGGTAAAGAGTACAAATTTGTGTAGTCTTAAAGTCCATTATTTTAAATATGTCATGAAATAGCTCATTAAAGATTAAATGCAATTACCTCTACATTTATATTTAAACTGTCCTAAACTAAACAGTTCATTATTACCTATTTCTTTATTGAAATAAAAGTTCTCTCATATTTTATATTTCACTAGTCGGGTGATGTACATTAATACCACAGACTGGGGCTGAAGGTATTTTCATTAAACATGATTAATCAATTAGAAATGTCAACTAATTTGAAAAATAATATACTCTTGAAGAATATACTGAAGCTTCTGAGTGCAGTCCCATGATGCCATTACTTGCTCCCTCACTGGGAATCAGGTCTGAGCAAACCTGTGGTGGCAGCAATTAATACACCTGGGAGGAGCACTATAAATTCCTGGCTCTCTTACTGGGTAACTGCCAGATTCTTGAAAGCCTTGCCTTTTTTTGACCTCCTGATCTCGTCTTTTCTCGTTCCTGTTTTCTTCCTCCCTGCCATGCCCCTGTCGGATACTCCTGTCAGCTTTTGATCTCTGGACATCAACCTCCTGCTCTGCCTCCCAACCAAGTCTGCTTGCCTCTGCCCCTGTCTGGATTGTCTCGTCAATCTGGTATGACCCAAGACTGCACTGTAGATGTGCCTCCCGCCTCTGTGTCTCTGAAAACCTGTGCCGTTAGTGGGCCTCCTGTTACCGAATCTCTCACCTGGATTGCAGATTCCCCTTTCTTCTAGCACTTCTGGAAACTCAATCATAGTCTCTGGAATCAATCTTAAGAGCCAGTGCAACCCCCTTGGCTTATGAGAATGTAAGTGGCTTTAGGTCATTGCACCTTCAACATCACTGACTTGTGCCACTTACCCTGTTCTCCTCCCCCAGTGATTTCAGTCAGTTTATGTCCTTGCACTACCAATTCCCTTTTAAATAAGTTCCTTGAATGCTTACTAAGTTTGTTGACTGAATTATCAAGTCTCAAGATTCTGTCCAGGCATTATAAGAACAATCAACACAGAGAAAATTAAGTCAAAACTGTACAAAATACAATGTGCATTGAAAATGAACAAAAATCTTTATCTGTGAATTTCCTTTATTCATAACTTCTGAAGAGTCTTTGTTTTACCTTTAAGTGGTATAATAGTTTTGTTGATACACTACATTGTTTAAGCTCTACAGCCTACTTCCAGTTGGATAATATAGTAGCAAGTTTCAGATAAAATAATGTGCTTTGGCAGAATTTGCTGTTATGTCTGTATCGACCAGATTCTCAGAGAAATTTTATTTATGCCTTTTTAAACCTATATTACAGATAATTGAGGCTGTTCTGAAGTGTAGAGAGGATGTAGCTTAGTAGTAGCAAGATTTCCTCTGACATCCTTTGACATGGGAGCTGGCTGGGAGCTCCTCTGCCTGGCTGTGTGTTTCCTGGACGGGGCCGCCTTTTACAGCTGCTTTTTGTATCTCTGCTTCTGTCTCCCTGAACCCCAGACGGCCTCGGCAGATGGCCGCTCACACTGAGCCTGGTTCTGCTGGAGGTTTGTTCCTGCTAAAATTTTGTTTTTCCTCTCCACTGTCGCTACAAGCATGCTTAGGGTGAGGGATTGCATTCAAGTCAATAAGTCGGTGCTATCAACTGGTTTTCGTTAGATAGAAAACATTAAATCAATTTGACTGTATGATCTGGTGAACTGTAAAGTGCCTTGAGATGACATGTGTTGTGAATTGGCGCTATATAAATAAACTGAATTGAAGTGAATTGAATTTATATTAGCAAGGTTATAGCTGCATGGACTATCGTCAAACTCAGCACCATTTTTTTGTTTGTTTTTTTGTCTTGTTACTGAGATGTTTACGAAATGAATATTTTATTCTAGCTCTTTGAAAATAAAAGTTCAGTTAGGTTATGTTTGTCCTGTTCCTCTAAGCGATAAACATGGTTTCTATTTTCTCCCAGCACTTCCTGTCGGAGCTGCTACCTTGGCCTCACAGATCACCAGGTCCATGATATTTCTACTCTGTACTAATAGTGTTGTGCAACTGCAAAAACCCTATTCTGAAAAAGTTTCAACACAGCCTTCTCAGTCTTTTACCAGACACAGTAAGAGCTCACACACCGCAGTGAGCTGCAGGAATTACTCAAAGGTCATTAGAAAATGTTACCCATGCTACAAATGCTCATCAACATGCTTTAAATTGTGAATTAAATGTCCAATCACAACAATTAAAGGTTGAAATTGAACATGTTAATGGTATGAATCCCCATGGAGGTTGTCAATAAAATTTTAGTGCACAGTGCCTTTGGCAGTGAGGCTAATACGATGAGTAATTAGCTGCCAAACAGGTATAGAGACCCTTAATAATAATCAGCAGCTCAGTTTTTTTTTCAAAATGTGAAGTGTTTTAAAGCTGGACCACTGGAAAAACATCCAGAAATACATTAGATGTACTCAAATCACAAGTTTTCGGAGTACCATAAATAGCTGTAATGTGTTCCGTTTTCAACATGATCTTACATGCCACCATTAGCCAAATAACTAGAGCGACGGTTGTAAAACAGTCTCACACAAACAGATGCCTACTGAAATGCATGATATGAGGCAGGGACAGGCAGGCTGTTTTTCCTGCTGCCACGGTAGAGCAGAGCATAATGGGGAAGATTAGTTTGAGCGGCTGATGCCTGACGACCCCTTTTCTAAGAGAGCGCCAGACAAGGATGCTGGCTCTCAGTGGCCCTCGTCAATTAGAGCTTCCATCCTCACAGGCTGGGCCTAATGAAGAGGCCGAAGAGTGAGAGTGGAGCTGGGCAGACAGGGATTGATCCCCAGACCGGTGAGGGCCCAACGTGGGAGGCAAAATGGGAAAGCCTGGGGACGAAGGGACTAAATGGACTTCTTTTATGATAAAATTCATCACATGGCGGAAGATATTCCCTCATTTCACCTCTAAGCATCCTTAGTCACTCAGTTTTCAATGACACAAATTGTTCTCTTTTGTTACTGTGCTTTCAAACTCTAACTAGCAAACCTATATGCAGCCTGCCTCAAGGTAGGTTAAAACTAACCTAAGTGGTTTGCTTTGGTGAACCTTCATATTGTAATCCTTAAGGATGGATTAGTGTTTAAATAGTGTAAGCATTAAAACACCTTTATCCATAAAGTGTGATATTTTGTAAACAATGTTCCAGTGTAATTCAGGAAAGTAACAGTATTAAACAATACTGCTTCTTTTCCACTTTTCTCACCATCACAAACTGTTCATGTGTAGCTGCACTTCAGTGAGTGAGTAATCTTCTATTTTCACCATTTAGCACCACCTCAGCTTTTGTAGGCTATCAGGTGAAACTTGCAATAGGAAAAACATTGAAACAGACGTGACATTGAGGGCGACCACAAATTTTTTTGTCTAGAATAACTTTTACCTTTAGGCTCCTTTGGGAACATAAATGCTCTTAAACTTCAGCGACTTCAGGTTCCTCATTTTAGTCTTAACACCAAAAATAAAAATTTTTAATCTCTAAATGTTTTTAAAATACAATATATTTCAGTATGTAGGCAGAGGAAAACAATTTTGCAGACTTCCAATCATTGTATTGCCAGTTTGATGACATTTGCTCCTGAAGAAACATTTCACAGATTTTAGCTAAAGCTACATATTTCGATTGATTATCAAATATGCCTACCATTAGATGAAGAGCACAGTTAAAAACCTACCGGTATGTTACTAACTGACTGGATTGAAAATATAAATAATGAAGAGATGTCCTGACTTGTCAATAAGAGTTGATAGAGGGTCCTAAACACAAAACAGCTTGGAACCTTTTTTGCATTTTTTTTTTGCTAAACTTCTACCCTACATAGCTGTTTCTCCCCCTACAATGAGTAAAAAATGAGGATAACATATTTAGGCTGACACTCATGTAAGACACACGTAAGCTTTTTGCTGCACACAGCATTGTGCATAAAGTCACAAATGTACGTTTGTTCTCATGTGATCAGAAAGCCTTCTCTCATATTTGCTTTTCTCAAATCCATCAAATAGATTTCTTTAATGATGACTTCATTCTTGCCTCTGTGGGAACAGTTGTATTTATCACACTATTGAGATGAAATATGAAAGTTATTAGTTGCCCTGTTTTAAATTCACGGAGAAAGGGAAAGAGGATGACTCAATAACCTAAACCCCTCTCTTTTTTTCTGTTTCCATATCTCAATGATGCACTAATTTGACTTATCTTTAAAATCCTAATCAAAGAAAATAAAGTTTCAGGTTGTAAAAAAAAAAAAAAAAGAAAAAAGAAGACAAACATGAAAAAGAAGAAGAATCACTATTCTTGAATATTTGCCTTAGAAACAAAAATGAAATGTGAGTGTTTATGATGCTGGGGATAATCCCAGTCCTCGGAGGGTAAGTCCTATTTGGTTTTTAACATTCTCTGATTTTCAAGTACAAGAAGAAATAACTATCATTAAGAAAAGGCAGAAACAAGCCTGACTTTATATTCCAATCATACCAGCTGCTGCTCAGTCCTTGATAAGGTCAGGACCCCCCTGCCTCCTCCTCAATGTTCCTGCATCCTCACAGTGATCAGCATGCTAATACAGATAATTGCTATTTCTTGTATGGAATTTTCATGCAGATGGAAAAGACTTAACAGCCCTATGACCAGCTGTGATAATATGGGATCTGTGATATCAAAATATGTTAAAGAGCTCCATAGACACCCCAGCTTGGTCACCATCTACCTGTCAATCACTTGGACTTGATTGCTGTCCAAATTAATCTATCAATGTAGTTTTATTGGACTGTATGGACTGACGAAAAGATGGTATTAAGGTCCACTTCTATTAGCTGTAATTTGATGTAGAGCGTAGAGTACTATCAGTGTCAATGTTTAAACAACACTCAAAACATAGAATAATATTATGAGCAAATTTCTTGTTTTTCCCATTAGACAGCAAAGTTAAATGGCTTAATGGTGCATAAGTCGTGTTTGAATTGAGTGAAATCCAGAGTTTAACGACATAAAAAGGATTTCCTATTAATGCAACCTCTTTAGTCAGAATGTTAGGCTGCAGTAAGGCAAAAAAACAAAAAACAAAAAAACAAGAAACTTAGAGACCTCTAATGATTATTGTAACTATATTTGAATGGTTTTTCCTTTGGATGACTTAGTTTGCTTATTTGGCCTTTAACCCTGCAGTGCAAAAACAATAACAACAACAGCTAATGTGTGTTTGAGAGAGAAGTAGTGTGCTTCATTGATCAGATTTAGAACAATGATGTATTTCTGCAACAGAAGGAAGTTGTTTGTCAGTGCCAATGTTTGTGCAGTCAATACATTGTGAAAGGTGCTTATGTCTGCTTGTACAGATCATTAAATAAGCTCGTTTAAAAATAGAAATATAAATAGTTATATAAGATCATAACTACTTTCTTTCTTAGGACAAAGAGTTAACCTAAAGGGGAATTCGATGAATCAGTTGATAAAATCTTTACATTATTTATAAGTCTTAGTGATGGTTTAAAAAATAATATATGTAAATATATCTATTTGCATATAAATATTGCCTTTGCCTAATCAACTTCCTTAAAAATGTTAACTTTTTTAAGTCCTTGCTCAGCAATATTTTTCCACTAGTGGTTTTCAGTCTCCATGGTAACTAGCTCTGCTTCTGCTTCCATCATTAGTTGTGGTTTAACCTGGATGTGCACCACTGCTCTATAACTACCTCAGCTATTAAGACAGAGGTGTTTGAGCATTAAGATGAAACTGCCTGAAGCTTCAGAAGCCGTTATAGATCTTCTAACACTTCTGCAATTCCAATAAGTGGCATGGTATTATTGCAATTGGAGTTAAAAAAGAATGGGGAGGAGCAAAAACAGAGGATCTGCATTTGTTTGTGTATAATCCACAACGAATTGAATAGAGTCTGAAACATGGTTAGAACACAACTCTAAAGTCTTCTATGTTGAGAGATCTGCAAATAAAGGTAGATGTTGACTAATATGTAAAAACACACCAGTTTGTAGCCAGTTATGTGCATTGGAGCGAGATTTAGTCTCCTTTGGGACTATTTCACTCAAAATCAAGAAACCAGTTCATTGAGCCATGTTCTATTGTGCTTCATAGTTATAAGCCGATGGGTACAACATGGTCATTAAGGATCAGCAACAATACTGGTTGGCAGCTCACTTGGTAAAAAAGGACCCTAATATGAACTAAGGAAATATTAGTACACTGTATTATGAAACAAACCCTTATCTGAGGCATTTATTTAAAATTTTAATTAGGGTGAATGGATCCATGGTTTGGTTTGTGCCAAAATTTAATCCTATTCATTGGATGACATCGCTGAAATTGTTATTTGTCTGACTGAGCATGTTTTTTTAATCTCTAATTGCAGAAATGTGGCGAGCCTGTTTGATCTACCGGTATACCTTCAGTTTCCTGTTTTCTCCTGCTGTTGCTCATCTGCTCTTCGTTTGACTTTTTGTCACCTCAAATATGACTTTGTATGTACCTTATTACTTGAGCTTGTGTTGCCTTCTTATCACTTCAAGTCAATCTGTTTTTTGTTTTTTCTCTGATCTACGTAAGGCATTTTCTTTTAATCACTGAGTGAGATTTCTCTGGGCTTACAGAGAGAGGTGGGGTTGTTTAACGGTTTACACCCTAGCTATGCCCACTTGGTTAATAGCTAGGCTGGATTTAAGATTATTCAAAAAGAAAAAGTCTTAATTCATAACGCTCATTTATGCTGTCAAGACCAAAAAGCTCCTCGGTAACAAATGTCAGGATTACACTGCTATTTTCTCTCTCTTGGGGAAACTCAATGAAATGTAAATATGATTTGACAGCTACTTTCAAATGTTAAGCCCTTTATCAGTGACAAGGATTCAAATCAAGGTAAATTGGTGTAAAGTTGCATTTTTGTTCTGTGTGATTAACCACCCCTTTAAAAAAAAACGGTGTCAGTTTCCTTATTCCATACTGTATAACAATGGGTGAAACAAGCACAACTATAACCCAGGTGAATTGTGTTTTTCTTGTTATTGAATGTTGGCATCATTTAAAATTCTCAGAAAGAAAACATTGCTCTATTAGTAGGAGTGAGTCAAATACAACATGATAACCCTTATCCTGACCACAATCTATCAAGATTAGTTTCTTCCAAAAGTAGAAAATTGGCCAAATACAATTAACTAGCATATAGCATCAATAAATAAAATAAAAATATTTTAATTTGGAGTTTATTCCATATCAAATTGTGTTAATACCTCATATTAATTGGTTACAGCCTTGTTGTTTCTTAATAAATCCTGTGCTGTGGCCTCTTAAATCCAGGTAGAGTATAACAGCTTAGTAACAACAATAAACTAAGACAGTGGAATCCAGGACCCACTTTTTGGCATGTTCTGCTCATCCTTCCAGAATACATTTTTAAAAGGGTTTTAACAGTGTCTAGCAAAAATTACTGATAAACAAAATTTCCTTATAACCAATAACTCAATATTGAGCAGGTGTTTGCAGATAGGGTTGTTAACGCTCATAAGACAGCTCTGACCTTCCCAAAGACAGCATTAGCACACCCACTGCAGCCAGCAGAGCCTAATTAGAAAGAGAAAAAGTGTGGGACTCCAATAGAAAAAAAAGGTAAAAATTATAGGTTTTGTAGTTTAGTAAATATTGTTTTATAGCAAATACTTCTACGTCTTGTCAATCCTGTTCAATATGAAGCCAATTGATTATCTCTAGGCTCTTTATATCATTAGATTCAAACTGGTATGGTTCATCAATTATATGTAACACATGTTTGACAAAAATGTGTGCAGGATACCAAAAGCTGCGGGACACAAAGAAGGTTGACATTTAAATCTGTTACTGTTAGCTTACAAGAACATTAAGACCTTAACAGCATTCAGCTAAATCCATCCATCACCAGAGAACAGATTTAGCATATTTGCTGACAGGACACTTCTCATCCTTACTCCAGAACGAAACCCATGAGAGAGCAATGCATCTTGATTAAAACACTTCATTTGCTAATGCAGAGCACACATTATTAGTCAAGGCAAGATGTAAAACTAAGAAGGCTGTGTGTGAATGCGTATTTGTGGTAGGTGTGTGTGTGGCGGGGATGGTTTAAATGGGAGGAATAGGGGTGAGGACCTTACATGTTCAGCTGTGTCATCCACCTGAGGATTATATAATACCACTAAATCCCAGTCTTAATGGGGAGAAATCAGGATTAATAAATAAACTAAGCAGTTATTAAAACAAAGATGTAAGGTGCCTCCATTACAGGAGATCCAAAACGCAATGTCCAATAAAAAATAACTTAATCTTACATGAGATTGGGACAGCAAAAAAGGGGGACAAAGTGGTTGTCATGTTTGTAGGATAAATTAGTCAAATGTGCAATTATGGCTGGGAGGAACAGTGTATTACGAGCTTTACGAGTAGCATGGCAAAAAAAAAAAAAAAAAATGGGAAGAACCAGTGAATACTGAGGGGCGAGGGAATAGTGACGCTGGATCCAGCTTAGTTTAGTCTGGGGAAATGTGGAATTGGTCAGAGAGGGGAGCTAAGGAAATAAAACTAATTACCCAAAGTGAACTAAATTACACCAAAAAAAATATTATAAACAAACTTAAATAAAGAGCTAAACCCAAAGGAATTTGCTTAATATGGCAAGCTCTTTCTAACACTAATGAATGCAGAGAAATGATCATAATAGACTATTGCAACAATAAAAAGCTTTCTCAGTTGATCAAACACAGAAAATAAAAAACAAAACCGAAGATTATAAACATATTTTATAGTAAGTATATCAAGACTATCGTCTCTCCCCTCTAAAATAAGAGAGGAAACATTAAAGCAAAACAAGAAGCCAAACATAAGAACAAGATTGACACAGATGATATCGAAATTACGTTGATTTAAGAGTAAGAATTGAAAAAAGTTTCTTGAATCTGAATTACAGCTTGTTTCAACGGTGTAGATATTAGTGGGAGCATTGCAATGGGAGTTGTATGTTTTTAATTCATCTTATAATAAATCCAGGAATAGCATTAAGAGTTAAAATGAATCGAAAACTCTTGGTCCTTTTAATATAAATATCAGCTCAGCTGATTGAAGTTTGGGCTTGAGATGCTAATTATGGGAGAACTTCTACTGTAGGTACAGATCAGGTAATTTCCTGAGTCTCCCCAAGTTACACAAATGCCGTGCTGGGCAATATAATGAGCATTCTTGCTTGAATTTTTTAGTTTCATTAATTTATTCATAAACTGGCTTCTTAATGAGGCAGGGGAGAGATCATAGGGAGATCAGAGAAATCCCAAATGCAGGAAAAACCCAACTGATACCAGAAGACGAAAGGGGACAGGTAAGGACACGGAGCAAGTATACAAAACGCTAAACTTGTGGGGCCTGTTGTTAAATATTAAGCCTTGAAATGAATATTCCTTAGCATTAAAACAAGAGGCATTGGTACAGGAAGAGAAACACAAAACAGACAGTGACAAGAAGCATAGAAACAACATAGCTTGTGTGGAGGAATAAAAGGTGTGACTCCCCTCTCACTTTGCTGATTACAGATGGAGAGGGCTCTGTGGAGTTCTGCTGCAAGTTCCTGCTGCCTCAGAGATGAGTGTGCCTAATGCTCCTTCCTCTCCATTACAGCCCACAGCATTGCACACAACTCAGAGTTCATATATAACAACAGCCAATGCTATTCTGTTGTCTCCTGCAGTTGTCATACTGCTGCCTGTGAACAATACAGGGTGCTGTGTAGCTTTTCTTTTCTCTCTGTAGTCAATATAAGATAATATGTAGGTGGCAGTTGCTGCCAGGGAACCTTGCTAATGATTACTTTCTGAACCCTCAATTACTGCCCATGTATTATGGAGGGAAACCTTCTTCAAACACAGGAAAAGAAACTGAGCTGCAGATCACAGGACCGTATTTGCTTTAGCTCAGAAGACCAGCACAGAAAAGTCGACTTTCACATATTCAATTAAAATGCTCTGCACTGCTCATATTTTTCATAAAATTTTCCAGGAATTTGAGTTATATTACAATATAAATAAGGTTTCTTTGTTAGACATTTTTTTGTTGTTTTACTTCAAACCCCTATTTTCTAAAATACCTTCAATAGCATTAAAAATAGTAAGACAAAATATCTACTGTGAAACGTAACAACTAGGTGTGTCAATATACCGGTAACCAAAATGCAAACATTTTGTTTGAATATTTTACCAATATTGTCTGGAATCATATTTCAATGCCATTCTGTGTCAAGTTGGAGCAAAGAAGGAAAAAAATATGATTTTTCTAAAAGCAACAAATTCCAATGGGTTCTACCATTTGGAAAAAAATGATAATTATGAGAGAGGAAGAAATAGAAAAAAAAATTATCTTCAGCTCATACAAGACAGTTATTCAAATATTGGTTGGGGTGTATGCTCAAAGTATTTGAGTCTGTTAATATATATTAGTTACTTTCTTGATTAAGGCAATGCTTAAAACTCAGGTTATCCTGAGCTATCACTTTAGTTATGCTGCTATAGGCTTAGACTGCTGAAGGCCATAGGTACACCTTTTCTTCATTAATCTTCATTCTTTCTCTATTCTCCTATTCTGCAGCACTTTTTAGTTCAACCTCAACTCTGCTATTTTTCATCATAGTAGCTTCATCTGGTCTGTTCGTGTTTTGCTGTGACGCCATCCTGCAGAGAAGTATCACCATCATTGTTTATAGATGCTGTTGGAGCTTAGCCGGTTTTTCAGTGTAGTCCTGTTTCTCTGACTCTGACTGACTGTATATGTTTTCCCATCCTCTGACATTGGAATTGACTCAAAGCTTGTCTGCCTGGCTGTGTGTTTTCTGGACGGAGCAGCCTGTGCATCTGGTTGACAGTTGCATTTTGTATCTCTGCTTCTTTCTGTATGTCTGCTTCTGTCTCCTTGAACCCCATTTGGCCTCTGCAGATGGCCGCTCACACTAAGCCTGGTTCTGCCGGAGGTTTCTTCCTGTTAAAAGTGAGTTTTCCTCTCCACTGTTGCTACAAACCTGCCTATTTCATGTTTGAATTGCTGTTGAGTCAATGGGTCAATGCAATCAGTTGGTTTTCTTAAGATAGTAAACTTTGAACCAGTCTGACTGTATGATCTAGTTGAATGTCTCTGTAGAGTGCCATGAGATGACATGTGTTGTGAATTGAATCTATATAAATACACTGAATTGAACTGATTAGAAAAATCCAGAATAAACTCAAACCCAAAATGCCCCATGAAATACGACTTTTGCCAAAGTAAGTGTGTCTAAACTTCTTACGGAAATTCAGTTTAACTGACTGAGAATAGCCAACGTTTTCTTTTTAATCAGAAGTTATGCATATATAATTTAAGATTTAAGTCCAAAGAAGACCGGCCTTATCCTAAAACTCTTGCTTTGCAGTGAAATGGTTCTGTGGTGGAAACTTCTAAATGTCTCTGAGGTGCTCATGAATTATTGACCCTATCTCCTAAGACAGACAAACCTTGTGAAATCATAATTTAAAATCCTGCTTCACAGCGTGCATGATGGTGCATTAACACACATGGCTCATCATTATTACATCTATGAATGGTTTATATATAAGGTCCTGGTTAAGCTGCTGAGCTTCCATACAGAACCCTTTTATATGGCATGTAGGTTTTATTATTTCTGGTATTGTTTCAGAGTTTAAGGGGGATTTTCAAGAACCTTTTTGGAGCTGGTGAGTCACCCTGACTGTCAGGCTCTTCGTTTCTCTGCTCCATCACAGTGGCGGTGGGCAGGCATCTGTTGGCAGGATGGCAGAGCAGTGGGATGTTGACGGAGTGTCTGATAGAGAGCAAGACAAGAGGCCAAAGGGGCAGCAGACGGTGCGCAGGACAGAAAAAAATCTGGACCTTCCCTCATTCTCAGAACAGCAAGCAGCAGATAAGATATACCAGCAATATCACAAAGCTCAGTTTCTTAAATGTTCATGTAATAACTTCAAACAGTAAAGCAATTCAAGATCTATCAGGTGTAGATAATGGAGATTTTGCTCTGAGTGATTTTTCAGTTTTAGAAACCAATTAAATACATAAAAACCGGTGGCTTTTGAATCCTCTCTGCTCCAGTGGCTCCAAATAAAAGTCAATGAAAGTTTTAAAAGCAGATAAAGAATCAATATCAGGGTTGCCATGCTGAAAGACCTGGGCTATCTGTGAAAAAAGAGAGAGAAAAAAATCATATTAAAAATGGGTGAGAAAGCCGTAAAATAATACACATTATCATTGAAAAAACATTTATATGGAAACAAAACATTACATAAAAAAATGTTTTTTATTAGAAAAAAAGTTTCTAGGTAATTTGATAAAACATTCATTAAAAAAAAACTTTTAAGACAGAAAATTGTAAAATCTGAAGGGAAAAGTATCTTTTTGCTTTACATGAGAGGCTAAATTTCTTAATTTCAGAAATGTGTTGTATTTTACTGTTTAATATCAAAACTGACACACAAATTTCACCACAGTTTTTATATAAAATCTTGTTTTGATTTATTTTCTCTATGATTCTTATACAGATAAACTCCTTGAAAGATCAGCAGTTTTTGTTTCTTTTTTATCTTGTGTTAACTACTTCCAAAATAGGGCTTTCGACTTCATTAAAAAGTGTGTTATTTAGATGCTGCCAGATGAAATTATTTAATTTTGAATAAAACTGCGAGTCGTCTCCTGTTGTACATAGACACTGTATCAGGGTGCAAAAGGCATGTAAAAGACAGGAGGAAAAGAGGAAAAGGAGGAAAGTTTTCCCTTATTTTCCCTTGGTCCAAAGCACACACACACACACACACACACACACACATACATATATATATATATAGATATATATATATCTATATATATATATATCTATATATATAGATATATATTTTTCAAAATAAAAAAGCTCTATCTTCTAGTCACTCTAGTCACCAATTCATACAAATATTTTATGATTATATGATATATGATATTTATATGATTTAGTTTCTAGTGTAAAGAAAATGACAAATAAAATCTGTGTAAAGTCTAAGTCTAAAGTCTAAAAGTCTCTAAAGTCTATGTTATATTGTCACAATTTTAAGAATTGTACGGAATTTGCCTTCCTGACATGGCACTTTTTATGTCTGCAGACATTTTATGTGGCTTTATGTCAAGAATGTTTTACTATTATTGTTAAGTATAATATTATTATTGCAAGATTTCAGATTGAAGTCATTGTTGCATGACTGAAGTAACCGGCATGCCCATAGATAAGTTAACAGTAAGATCAGTGGGCACGATTAGTTGACTTCAATGTTTAAGCTCTTTCTTTTTTACTTTGCTGGAAAAAAGCTTTTCCATATGACATAGTTGTCAGGGCTACAAAAGCAGAACAGTTAATCAGATAAATAGAACCAGTAGGTCTTCTGGTATTTTTTTAGGAAGGTATTCTTGTGATGGCTGAATCAAGAAGTAACCAGGAATCATTTGGGAAGCTCAAATGGTGTTCTTTTGCATCTAGAGGGTATGCAGAGACACATGGACTCACCAACGATAAATAACAATAAGAACCATTCACTGCAACATCTGTGATTGACAATCAGGCAACTGGAGGAGAAATATGCAGATCGTAAGTACCCAACCATTGATCACATAATGAACTGCAGTTTTGTCTCAAAGGAGATGACCCTGTCCTCTAATAAGAGTCAACATAAAGGCATGGGAGGGTCTGAGAAGAGAGACACACAAACAAAACTACAAACGCCTCAGGATTATGATGGATTTCTGAAACAACTAAAAACGTTATGATGCTGTGCCTCACATGCCTTAATACGGTCACATTATGGAGGCCAAAATACCAAATTATGTAAGAACCTCAGCTTAATACAACAAAAATATATATAAATATCATCGTTATCATGGATTTTGAGCTTGAAGAATATACTGCCCTTTGCATACATCTATAAAAAGCACCTTACATGAGACAGAGTAACCCTTTACATGAGCATGTGTATGATGTTTATTTGAGGTTGGGCACAATGCAAGTTAGGGGTTATCGAAAAATAATGCTGATTATGGGTGAGAAAGGCCCCTGCCTTGTATGAGGGGTTTCATGATACCTGCTGGGCTCACCTCCACAAACAGTTTGGGCTCTTAACTCCCCCTTCTGGGTGAGTTCTCTCTTCCATTCTGAAGGTGCTCAAGGAGAGAAGCATCGGAGGCAATGGAGCTACTCAAAAGACTTGAATAGGATGGCCGCCTTGATCTTGGAGCCCCCCTTTGTAAGTGCAAGTGTTGCCTTTCAGTTGCAAGTGGAAATGTTCTGATTGTTGCTTGTGCTTATGCACTAACCAGCAGCTCAGATTATTCAGCCTTATGGAGTCTTCTTGATGGTGTCAAGTGTCATCATCTAGAAGAAGCTTGAAGGATAGGCAGTGCTCCTCTGCATCAAATGAGTTAGTTGAGGTGGTTTGGATTTCTGATAGAGTCCTGTGAGACTGTAGGGCAGACCCAGAGCCCACTGGGAGTCATGTACTGTATAGTATGCAGATGTCTTGGTTTCAATCCTAGGCCTGTTACCCCCGAAACTTTATAATGGATAAATCAATATATGAATAAAAAACATATCAAAATGTAACATTAAACTTGCTCAAAACTTTATGTTTCAGAACAACTTTTCTCTAAACACAATGAGGAGCTTTTTTGAGCTGACAAAAACAATTGCTGCACCTTTCTCTTCCTTCATAACCAAATTTCAGATTCTTTAGTTTATTGTTTTTGTCATTTTTTTTTTTTTTTATAAAAATGTTCTCTTTAAATACTTTGAAACACTTAACACAAACAAACTTCGCTCTTATGGATTTATTTTCTACATTTTAATTTTATAGATTGTCCTCATTCTCTTTCTTTTTTAAACCCTTCTAGAGAAATCGTCCACAGAAGGTTAGAATCACATCATTGTCAGATACCACATTAAGTATTTAGGTAGGTCAAAGTGACACTGTTTATCTCTTTTTATGTGTGTTTTTTTTTGGTACCACCAGCAAAAACGTTCGTACTTTCTAAAGGGTTACATATGGTGCTCCAAAACCTGTGTGTGACGCTTTCAGCTTTTAAGAGCATGTCTTTAAAGTTGATCTTCAGCTCTACTGTATGTTGTGAAAAAGCCAGGAAGGTGCACTGTTGAATAGGCTCTGAATGGCTTACATCTCAGAGATTACAGCAACGTTTTCAGCATTGCCACAGTCAACCCTCAATAAACTGTGGCTAATAGAAAGCTGGGTCCCCACCAACTATCGCTGCTGCTTTTCCCTTCTTGCTTGTTAGCCTTATGAACTCACACCTTGCATTCGTGGGTGCAGCATCAAGCTGTGTTTACAGACATGTAGATTTTCATTTATTTGTAATGCTTTTTTTTTTTAAATGTGTATTTTATTGCTCTTTGAAGAACATGTTTTTTAGTGGGAGAAAATTCTTTTACTTTTTTTTATGAGCTTCACAGAAAAAGGCTTGTTTGGTAAGAACTTTATCCTCAAACACTTTTTAGCCACATTACATTTTCTTTTATATAAATACCAGGATTTCAAATCTTTTGAAGTTACATCCAGAGAAAGCATCTAAAATCGATGAGATCACAGGCAAAAAGAGTTGTTTGGATTTCAGAATGGAATAGATTGATCATGTTTTGTCCCACAGTGGACATTCGGGTGTTTAATCAGAAGCGTGACACACAAATGGACACACACAGATGCAGATAAAGATGGCACTATCAGAAAATAACAGACTATACAATGAGGTGAGATTTACAGGAGAAGAAAGAAAAATCCTTTCAACAGAAAAGTTATTATAAATAACATACTTAGAGCCCATGAAATGTCAAACTCAGATAACTTAAACAAAACACAAAATCTAATAAAAACAAGGAAATAGAAATAAGTCAAAATAGTAGCAAGATGATGAATATGATATCTTGTATTGTTATATAGTTATGTTATTATCCTTCCTTGTTTGCATTCTGTTTTTATTGTTTGCTACATTTTTCATCATTTTCTGGGTTTACTGTTGCTTTA